>NW_027195476.1:0-10000 GCF_038502225.1 Cherax quadricarinatus
AATGTTGCACTGTGTAGGATGTCACAAGATGCAGTGTTGCTGTGTGTAGGATGTCAAAAGATAGTGTTGCAGTGCGCAGGATGTCACAAGATACAGTGTTGCATTGTGTAGGATGTCACAAGACAGTGTTGCATTGTGTAAGATGTCACAAGATACTTTGTAGCAGTATGTAGGATGTCACAAGATACTGTTTTGCAGTGTAGGATGTCAAAAGATAGTGTTGCAGTGAGTAGGATGTCACAAGGTAGTGTTGTAGTGTGTAGGATGTAACAAGATAGTCTTGCAGTGAGTAGGATGTCACAAGATAGTGTTGCAGTGTGTAGGATGACACATGATACAGTGTTACAGTGTGTACGAAGTGACAAGATACAATGTTGCAGTTTAGGATGTCACAAGATACAGTGTTACAGTGTGTAGGATGTCACAAGATAGTGCTGCAGTGTGTAGGATGTTACAAGATAGTGTTGCAGTGTGCAGGAAGTGACAAGATACAGTGTTGCAGTGTAGGATATCACAAGATACAATGTTGCAGTGTGAAGGAAGTGAGAAGATGCAGTGTTGCAGTGTGTAGGATATGTTAAGATACAGTCTTGCAGTGTTTAGGATGTCAAAAGATAGTGTTGCAGTGTGTAGGATGCCACAAGACAGTGTTGCATTGTGTAGGATGTCACAAGACAGACAAATAACCCACACATAGAAGAGAGGAGCTTACGACGACGTTTCGGTCCGACTTGAAGCATTTACAAAGTCATGTGACTTTGTAAATGGTCTGTGAATGTAGAAGACTGAGGGAAGACAGCGTCTGTGAATGTAGAAGACTGAGGGAAGACAGCGTCTGTGAATGTAGAAGTCAGAGGGAAGACAGCGTCTGTGAATGTAGAAGACTGAGGGAAGACAGCGTCTGTGAATGTAGAAGACTGAGGGAAGAAAGCGTCTGTGAATGTAGAAGACTGAGGGAAGAGAGCGTCTGTGAATGTAGAAGACTGAGGGAAGACAGCGTCTGTGAATGTAGAAGACTGAGGGAAGACAGCGTCTGTGAATGTAGAAGACTGAGGGAAGACAGCGTCTGTGAATGTAGAAGACTAAGGGAAGACAACGTCTGTGAATGTAGAAGACTGAGGGAAGACAGCGTCTGTGAATGTAGAAGACTGAGGGAAGACAGCGCCTGTGAATGTAGAAGACTGAGGGAAGAAAGCGTCTGTGAATATAGAAGACTAAGGGAAGACAACGTCTGTGAATGTAGAAGACTGAGGGAAGACAGCGTCTGTGAATGTAGAAGACTGAGGGAAGACAGCGCCTGTGAATGTAGAAGACTGAGGGAAGAAAGCGTCTGTGAATGTAGAAGACTGAGGGAAGAAAGCGTCTGTGAATGTAGAAGACTGAGGGAAGACAGCGTCTGTGAATGTAGAAGACAGGGGGAAGACAGCGTCTGTGAATGTAGAAGACAGAGGGAAGACAGCGTCTGTGAATGTAGAAGACAGGGGGAAGACAGCGTCTGTGGGTCAGGTAAAGTTACTAGTTTGAGACACTTGTGGGTCAGGTAAAGTTACTAGTTTGAGACACTTGTGGGTCAGGTAAAGTTACTAGTTTGAGACACTTGTGGGTCAGGTAAAGTTACTAGTTTGAGACACTTGTGGGTCAGGTAAAGTTACTAGTTTGAGACACTTGTGGGTCAGGTAAAGTTACTAGTTTGAGACACTTGTGGGTCAGGTAAAGTTACTAGTTTGAGACACTTGTGGGTCAGGTAAAGTTACTAGTTTGAGACACTTGTGGGTCAGGTAAAGTTACTAGTTTGAGACACTTGTGGGTCAGGTAAAGTTACTAGTTTGAGACACTTGTGGGTCAGGTAAAGTTACTAGTTTGAGACACTTGTGGGTCAGGTAAAGTTACTAGTTTGAGACACTTGTGGGTCAGGTAAAGTTACTAGTTTGAGACACTTGTGGGTCAGGTAAAGTTACTAGTTTGAGACACTTGTGGGTCAGGTAAAGTTACTAGTTTGAGACACTTGTGGGTCAGGTAAAGTTACTAGTTTGAGACACTTGTGGGTCAGGTAAAGTTACTAGTTTGAGACACTTGTGGGTCAGGTAAAGTTACTAGTTTGAGACACTTGTGGGTCAGGTAAAGTTACTAGTTTGAGACACTTGTGGGTCAGGTAAAGTTACTAGTTTGAGACACTTGTGGGTCAGGTAAAGTTACTAGTTTGAGACACTTGTGGGTCAGGTAAAGTTACTAGTTTGAGACACTTGTGGGTCAGGTAAAGTTACTAGTTTGAGACACTTGTGGGTCAGGTAAAGTTACTAGTTTGAGACACTTGTGGGTCAGGTAAAGTTACTAGTTTGAGACACTTGTGGGTCAGGTAAAGTTACTAGTTTGAGACACTTGTGGGTCAGGTAAAGTTACTAGTTTGAGACACTTGTGGGTCAGGTAAAGTTACTAGTTTGAGACACTTGTGGGTCAGGTAAAGTTACTAGTTTGAGACCACACACACACACACACACACACACACACACACACACACAGGAAGACAGCAGCGAGTCATGGTACGTGGCGAGGTGTCAGAGTGGGCACCTGTGACCAGCGGGGTCCCGCAGGGGTCAGTCCTAGGACCAGTGCTGTTTCTGGTATTTGTGAACGACATGACGGAAGGAATAGACTCTGAGGTGTCCCTGTTTGCAGATGACGTGAAGTTGATGAGAAGAATTCACTCGATCGAAGACCAGGCAGAACTACAAAGGGATCTGGACAGGCTGCAGACCTGGTCCAGCAATTGGCTCCTGGAGTTCAATCCCACCAAGTGCAAAGTCATGAAGATTGGGGAAGGGCAAAGAAGGCCGCAGACGGAGTACAGTCTAGGGGGTCAGAGACTACAAACCTCACTCAAGGAAAAAGATCTTGGGGTGAGTATAACACCAGGCACATCTCCTGAAGCGCACATCAACCAAATAACTGCTGCAGCATATGGGCGCCTAGCAAACCTCAGAACAGCATTCCGACATCTTAATAAGGAATCATTCAGGACCCTGTACACCGTGTACGTTAGGCCCATATTGGAGTATGCGGCACCAGTTTGGAACCCACACCTAGCCAAGCACGTGAAGAAACTAGAGAAAGTGCAAAGGTTTGCAACAAGACTAGTCCCAGAGCTAAGAGGTATGTCCTACGAGGAGAGGTTAAGGGAAATCAACCTGACGACACTGGAGGACAGGAGAGATAGGGGGGACATGATAACGACATACAAAATACTGAGAGGAATTGACAAGGTGGACAAAGACAGGATGTTCCAGAGATTGGACACAGTAACAAGGGGACACAGTTGGAAGCTGAAGACACAGATGAATCACAGGGATGTTAGGAAGTATTTCTTCAGCCACAGAGTAGTCAGTAAGTGGAATAGTTTGGGAAGCGATGTAGTGGAGGCAGGATCCATACATAGCTTTAAGCAGAGGTATGATAAAGCTCACGGCTCAGGGAGAGTGACCTAGTAGCGATCAGTGAAGAGGCGGGGCCAGGAGCTCGGACTCGACCCCCGCAACCTCAACTAGGTGAGTTCAACTAGGTGAGTTCAACTAGGTGAGTACACACACACCTACACACACACACACACACACACACACACACACACACACACACACACACACACACACACACACACACACACACACACACACACACACACACACACACACACACACACACACACACACACACACACACACACACACACACACACACACACACACACACACACACACACTATAAACGTTATGGGATGAAAATATAAACTAGAATTAAGGTGGTGGTTCTTGCACACTGGACAGTACGACTCTGTCTAAGATACTGTGTTATGTTGTAATGTTCTGTGATGTGAGAATGTCAAGCAAAATGTAAAATTAATGTTGTGTTGTAATGTGTTGAGATGTTTAAATGTTAGCAGTATTATACCATGAATGTTGTGCCACACAATGGTATTTCTTCAGTCCTAATGTTTATGTTATAAATAATACTTAACGTTAATGTTTAGGTGATGTTTAACTCGTAGCTGAATATTATTCTGTACATAGTATTTAAAAGTAGTTAACTTCCATTTATGAATAACTGTTAACTTGATTATTTTTCAGTTGTTAAAATTTTCTTAAAAGTTGTATTGATTCATAATTTAAATAATCTGGTTCACACATGATACCTTATAAATTATACCACACTGATTCACATTGAAAAACTTACTTATACTCACATGTAAACATTTTATGGCATTAATTTTTTTTTACAATTGAACGGTTATTATTTTACTGAATCCGTATCAGCTCAGATGTTTGTAAATATCATTGAGTGTCCTACAATAGCATAAGAGAATTTTAGCTGAGGTATAACTTCATTCAGGCTACCATTACTTCAGTCTTGAGAGCTGAGGCTGTCACTCATCTGTCGCCCACGCTGCATCTGTCATGTATGAGCATCCTATCTATGTACTTGCTTGAGGGATATCTTATTTCAAATTGTGATATTCCTGCAAGGATAAACATTCTGTTAGGGAACATTTCTAACTGTAAATAGTCGAGATCGTCACCAAACTCACAAACATCTTGTTATAACTCCAGATTATTTCTGTTTTTTTTTTTTTTTTTTTTTTTTTTTTTTTATCAGCAGGAAGTAGGATGATCTCGGTGACTTTCAGATTAAATAACAGAACAAAAAGTAATTCTTAGTTAAAAAAAAAAACAGCAAAAGGAATGAAGAGAGTGAAGTGTGGAGCTGGTGAGAGTGAAGTGTGGAGCTGGTGAGAGTGAAGTGTGGAGCTGGTGAGAGTGAAGTGTGGAGCTGGTGAGAGTGAAGTCTTGACCTGGTGAGAGTGAGAACACCGGAGATCGTCCCCACAATCTGGCTACAGTTCTTCATGTTTACTTACTTTAAGGAAGGTGTCTCGCCCAGTTTTGATGGATAGTTAATGAATTTCTTGTTTCTTCTTTCTGTTCTGGTTTGCATATAAGATAACGGGTAAATCTTACAAACTTTCCAAGTTCAGTGTTTACAATCATTGTAATTTTTTCAATGTTTGTTCTTTAAATTTCACATGGCGAAGTTGTTTAAAATTCTGTCTCTGTAAGACAAGTATGTCTTAGAAGACAAGTAGAAGGTGACTCTATGTTGACCTAAGATAAACCTGTGGACATAAGATAACACTATGGACCTAAGATAATACTATGGTCCTAAGACAACACTATGGACCTAAGATAACACTATGGACTTAGGAAAACACTATGAACTTAAGATAACACTATAAACTTAGGATAATACATTGGACCTAAGATGACACTATTGACCTTAGATAACATTACGGACCTAAGATGACACTATTGTCCTAAGATGACACTGTGGACCTAAGATAACACTATGGACGTAAGATAACACTATGGACCTAAGATACCACTATGGACCTATGATAACACTATGGACCTAAGATAACACTATGGACCTAAGATAACACTATGGACCTAAGATAACACTATGGACCTAAGATGACACTATGGACCTTAGATAACACTATGGACCTAATATGACACTATGGACCTTATATAACATTATGAACCTAAGATAACACTATGGACCTTAGATAACACTATGGACCTAAGATAACACTATGGACCTTATATAACATTATGAACCTAAGATAACACTATGGACCTTATATAACATTATGAACCTAAGATAACACTATGGACCTTATATAACATTATGAACCTAAGATAACACTATGGACCTTATATAACATTATGAACCTAAGATAACACTATGGACCTTAGATAGCACTATGGACCTAAGATAACACTATGGACCTTATATAACATTATCTACGAGTAGCCATCTAGGAAGTTGTGAGGGACCTTTGAGCAACCATTTAGGAAGCTGTGAAGGACCTATGAGTAACCATCTGTTATGCTCTTAGCTATTGCGCTATTCCATATTTCCTTCGTTTTCTTCTTCATCGTCTTCTTATTCACACACACACACACACACACACACACACACACACACACACACACACACACACACACACACACACACACACACACACACACACACACACACACACACACACACACACACATACACACACACATATCCAAGCACACACACACACACACACACACACACACACACACACACACACACACACACACACACACACACACACACACACACACACACACACACACACACACACACACACACACACACACACACACACACACACACACACACACACACACACACACACACACACACACACACACACACACACACACACACACACACACACACACACACACACACACACACGCACAGGGAAATCGGACTGACGACACTGGAGGACAGAAGGGTCAGGGGAGACATGATAACGACATACAAGATACTGTGGGGAATAGACAAGGTGGACAGAGATAGGATGTTCCAGAGAGGGGACACAGGGACAAGGGTTCACAACTGGAAGCTGAAGACTCAGACGAGTCACAGGGACGTTAGGAAGTATTTCTTCAGTCATAGAGTTGCCAGCAAGTGGAATAGCCTAGCAAGTGAAGTAGTGGAGGCAGGAACCATACATAGTTTTAAGAAGAGGTATGACAAAGCTCAGGAAGCAGAGAGAGAGAGAGGACCCAGTAGCGATCAGTGAAGAGGCGGGGCCAGGAGCTGAGTCTCGACCCCTGCAACCATAATTAGGTGAACACACACACACACACACACACACACACACACACACACACACACACACACACACACACACACACACACACACACACACACACACACACACACACACACACACACACACACACACAAGAGAATAAAATTCTTGATTACGCAATTTAAATTTTCTCAAGAAAATAGAATGAGAATTACATTATTTAAATGACATCTTTTTAGTAAAGATGTAAATATGTGAATAAGTGATTAACAATGTCTCAGACTTCCTACATTCTTACATCACTAACAATGTCTCAGACTTCCTACATTCTTACATCACTAACAATGTCTCAGACTTCCTACATTCTTACATCACTAACAATGTCTCAGACTTCCTACATTCTTACATCACTAACAATGTCTCAGACTTCCTACATTCTTACATCACTAACAATGTCTCAGACTTCCTACATTCTTACATCACTAACAATGTCTCAGACTTCCTACATTCTTACATCACTAACAATGTCTCAGACTTCCTACATTCTTACATCACTAACAATGTCTCAGACTTCCTACATTCTTACATCACTAACAATGTCTCAGACTTCCTACATTCTTACATCACTAACAATGTCTCAGACTTCCTACATTCCTACATCACTAACAATGTCTCAGACTTCCTACATTCCTACATCACTAACAATGTCTCAGACTTCCTACATTCTTACATCACTAACAATGTCTCAGACTTCCTACATTCTTACATCACTAACAATGTCTCAGACTTCCTACATTCTTACATCACTAACAATGTCTCAGACTTCCTACATTCTATCGTCACTAACAAAGTCTCAGACTTTACATTCTTACATCACTAACAATGTCTCAGACTTCCTACATTCTTACATCACTAACAATGTCTCAGACTTCCTACATTCTTACATCACTAACAATGTCTCAGACTTCCCACATTCTTACATCACTAACAATGTCTCAGACTTCCTACATTCTTACATCACTAACAATGTCTCAGACTTCCTACATTCTTACATCACTAACAATGTCTCAGACTTCCTACATTCTTACATCACTAACAATGTCTCAGACTTCCTACATTCTTACATCACTAACAATGTCTCAGACTTCCTACATTCCTACATCACTAACAATGTCTCAGACTTCCTACATTCTTACATCACTAACAATGTCTCAGACTTCCTACATTCTTACATCACTAACAATGTCTCACTTCCTAACAATGTCTCAGACTTTACATTCTTACATCACTAACAATGTCTCAGACTTCCTACATTCCTACATCACTAACAATGTCTCAGACTTCCTACATTCTTACATCACTAACAATGTCTCAGACTTCCTACATTCTTACATCACTAACAATGTCTCAGACTTCCTACATTCTTACATCACTAACAATGTCTCAGACTTCCTACATTCTTACATCACTAACAATGTCTCAGACTTCCCACATTCTTACATCACTAACAATGTCTCAGACTTCCCACATTCTTACATCACTAACAATGTCTCAGACTTCCCACATTCTTACATCACTAACAATGTCTCAGACTTCCCACATTCTTACATCACTAACAATGTCTCAGACTTCCCACATTCTTACATCACTAACAATGTCTCAGACTTCCCACATTCTTACATCACTAACAATGTCTCAGACTTCCCACATTCTTACATCACTAACAATGTCTCAGACTTCCCACATTCTTACATCACTAACAATGTCTCAGACTTCCCACATTCTTACATCACTAACAATGTCTCAGACTTCCCACATTCTTACATCACTAACAATGTCTCACTTCCCACATTCTTACATCACTAACAATGTCTCAGACTTCCCACATTCTTACATCACTAACAATGTCTCAGACTTCCCACATTCTTACATCACTAACAATGTCTCACTTCCCACATTCTTACATCACTAACAATGTCTCACTTCCCACATTCTTACATCACTAACAATGTCTCACTTCCCACATTCTTACATCACTAACAATGTCTCACTTCCCACATTCTTACATCACAAACAATGTCTCACCTCCCACATTCTAACATCACTAACAATATCTTAGACTTCCCACATCATGTCGTCACTAACAATGTCTCAGACTTCCCACATTCTTACATCACTAACAATGTCTCAGACTTCCCACATTCTTACATCACTAACAATGTCTCAGACTTCCCACATTCTTACATGTCTCAGACTTCCCACACTAACAATGTCTCAGACTTCCCACATTCTTACATCACTAACAATGTCTCTTACATCACTAACAATGTCTCACTTCCCACATTCTTACATCACTAACAATGTCTCACTTCCCATATTCTTCACTTACCCACACTCTTACATCACTAACAATGTCTCACTTCCCACATTCTTACATCACTAACAATGTCTCACTTCCCACATTCTTACATCACTAACAATGTCTCACTTCCCACATTCTTACATCACTAACAATGTCTCACTTCCCACATTCTTACATCACTAACAATGTCTCACTTCCCACATTCTTACATCACAATGTCTCACTTCCCACATTCTTACATCTAACACTTCCCACATTCTTACTTCACTAACAATGTCTCACTTCCCACATTCTTACATCATTAACAATGTATCACTTCCCTCATTCTTACATCACTAACAATGTCTCACTTCCCACATTCTTACATCATTAACAATGTCTCACTTCCCATATCCTTACATCACTAACAATGTCTCAGACTTCCCACATTCTTACATCACTAACAATGTCTCAGACTTCCGACATTCTTACACCATTGACAATGTCTCACTTCCCACATTCTTACATCACTAACAATGTCTCACTTCCCACATTCTTACATCATTAACAATGTCTCACTTCCCACATTCTTACATCATTAACAATGTCTCACTTCCCATATTCTTACATCATTAACAATGTCTCACTTCCCACATTCTTACATCACTAACAATGTCTCACTTCCCACATTCTTACATCATTAACAATGTCTCACTTCCCACATTCTTACATCACTAACAATGTCTCACTTCCCACATTCTTACATCACTAACAATGTCTCACTTCCCACATTCTTACATCATTAACAATGTCTCACTTCCCACATTCTTACATCATTAACAATGTCTCACTTCCCACATTCTTACATCACTAACAATGTCTCACTTCGCACATTCTTACATCATTAACAATGTCTCACTTCGCACATTCTTACATCATTAACAATGTCTCACTTCGCACATTCTTACATCATTAAC
>NW_027195476.1:15000-180419 GCF_038502225.1 Cherax quadricarinatus
AGACGACCACAGTACAATAACACAGAAGACCAGTACAGTACAATAACACAGAAGACCAGTACAGTACAATAACACAGAAGACCAGTACAGTACAATAACACAGAAGACCAGTACAGTACAATAACACAGAAGACCAGTACAGTACAATAACACAGAAGACCAGTACAGTACAATAACACAGAAGACCAGTACAGTACAATAACACAGAAGACCAGTACAGTACAATAACACAGAAGACCAGTACAGTACAATAACACAGAAGACCAGTACAGTACAATAACACAGAAGACCAGTACAGTACAATAACACAGAAGACCAGTACAGTACAATAACACAGAAGACCAGTACAGTACAATAACACAGAAGACCAGTACAGTACAATAACACAGAAGACCAGTACAGTACAATAACACAGAAGACCAGTACAGTACAATAACACAGAAGACCAGTACAGTACAATAACACAGAAGACCAGTACAGTACAATAACACAGAAGACCAGTACAGTACAATAACACAGAAGACCAGTACAGTACAATAACACAGAAGACCAGTACAGTACAATAACACAGAAGACCAGTACAGTACAATAACACAGAAGACCAGTACAGTACAATAACACAGAAGACCAGTACAGTACAATAACACAGAAGACCAGTACAGTACAATAACACAGAAGACCAGTACAGTACAATAACACAGAAGACCAGTACAGTACAATAACACAGAAGACCAGTACAGTACAATAACACAGAAGACCAGTACAGTACAATAACACAGAAGACCAGTACAGTACAATAACACAGAAGACCAGTACAGTACAATAACACAGAAGACCAGTACAGTACAATAACACAGAAGACCAGTACAGTACAATAACACAGAAGACCAGTACAGTACAATAACACAGAAGACCAGTACAGTACAATAACACAGAAGACCAGTACAGTACAATAACACAGAAGACCAGTACAGTACAATAACACAGAAGACCAGTACAGTACAATAACACAGAAGACCAGTACAGTACAATAACACAGAAGACCAGTACAGTACAATAACACAGAAGACCAGTACAGTACAATAACACAGAAGACCAGTACAGTACAATAACACAGAAGACCAGTACAGTACAATAACACAGAAGACCAGTACAGTACAATAACACAGAAGACCAGTACAGTACAATAACACAGAAGACCAGTACAGTACAATAACACAGAAGACCAGTACAGTACAATAACACAGAAGACCAGTACAGTACAATAACACAGAAGACCAGTACAGTACAATAACACAGAAGACCAGTACAGTACAATAACACAGAAGACCAGTACAGTACAATAACACAGAAGACCAGTACAGTACAATAACACAGAAGACCAGTACAGTACAATAACACAGAAGACCAGTACAGTACAATAACACAGAAGACCAGTACAGTACAATAACACAGAAGACCAGTACAGTACAATAACACAGAAGACCAGTACAGTACAATAACACAAATATTATTAAAGAAATAATGAATATTAAAGAAACAATGAATATTAAAGTATTCATTGTTTCACTGATTCTTTTACAACTTCATCTTTTAGTGTTAATACGACTGACGAGTTCGAATATATATCAATGTAAAATGTCTCAGGCTCTCTACTTTAACTGCTGTATAGGTTAAATGATATTCATTAATGTTAGTTTGTGTGAAATATTAATGAGATGTGTTGGCCAGGCTGCTGCAGCATCCTCTGAAAAGTACAGTAACATACAGCAGAACAATACAGCAGTACACAAGTACAGTATACAGCAGAACAATACAGCAGTACACAAGTACCAGACAAGAACAATACAATGAAATAATGGAAAAGTATAGAAAGATGACAACAATACAAAAAACAGCAGTATTGAAGACATAAGATAGAGTTGTACTGGTCAGGTTGTAACATCCACACCAACATTAAGATAGAGTTGTACTGGCCAGGTTGTAACATCAACACCAACATTAAGATAGAGTTGTACTGGTCAGGTTGTAACATCAACACCAACATTAAGATAGAGTTGTACTGGCCAGGTTGTAACATCCACACCAACATTAAGATAGAGTTGTACTGGTAACATCAACACCAACAGTTGTTGTAACATCCACACCAACATTAAGATAGAGTTGTACTGGTCAGGTTGTAACATCCACACCAACATTAAGATAGAGTTGTACTGGTCAGGTTGTAACATCCACACCAACATTAAGATAGAGTTGTACTGGCCAGGTTGTAACATCAACACCAACAATAACTTTTGCCAAGAGGCTGAATCTACCAGTTTGTAAATCTTATTTTCTTTTCCTGTATTTTTTCTTGTTGTGTTTATGAATATTTTTCTCAATATAATGAAGGTGAGAGAAGTGAAGACATGAAAAATTAAAAAGTGAGAGACTGATTGTTTTATAATTCATAACAGAACTTTTTTGCTATATCTACAAAATACTATGTAACAGCATTCTCTATTCCGATTATTCAGAATTCTATTAATGTTTGATCATTTCCTGCTGATTATACCAAACAATGAATGTCAAAATTGTGACTGATGGAGTGATGGAAAAGACAAAATATAGGTAGTGAATAACTGGCTGGGTTTAGAAAGAGGAAGGTTATGTGTGCATTAACATAATCTTGCAGAATAAAAAGAAAAGTGAATTGTTACGAAAGACATGGCGTTTGTTGCCAGACTTTCTAACTTACAGCAGAGCAACTTACAAGTGAATAAAAATAGCAGTATCAGAGACACTGCTGAAATAATTTTTTGTCGTGAAGGTCGACTTTAACAACAAGATTTTTTTTATTGTGAATGAGAGAGTGATGGTTCCTGTGAAATGTTAAGTGAAACTTTTGGGAATTTTGAGTCAACATAATTGTTTTGGGAAACATAAATACCATTGTGGGAGACACTGTTGTGGAAGATGTAGGAAACTACAGAATTCAATTAACATTTAAGCTCAAGAATTTCTTTTTCTCCGTTTTATTTCCTGTGCCATAGATTTCACATGGGGGGACGCGACAAATACATGTGTTGTAGTTATCGTGTGTGTGTGTGTGTGTGTGTGTGTGTGTGTGTGTGTGTGTGTGTGTGTGTGTGTGTGTGTGTGTGTGTGTGTGTGTGTGTGTGTGAATGTACTTGTGTACTTTCGTATTTACCTGTGGACGTTTCAGTGTCTTGCATAAAGGAAAATGATGAATTTCAACAAGAAAAGAAAGCTGATAATTTTTTGTAGCAGATTTCTGAGTGGGAAGACATAGAATCACACTGACACACATCTATACAAGATAAAACGTTCGCACATTCACTTATAAAGCTGCACGAGGGAAAACAAAACAAAAATTCACTTAAACACATAATGAAACAAATAGAGGTCCGAGATTATCACTAAGTAACCTCACCTTGGTGGCCGAGTTGGGAGGCAGCTTGGTGTTGTCTAGCTGACTACTGTTCCAGGCTGTCTTGGTGGGTGTAATTACAGGACGCAGTTTTCTGTGTGTCCCCTCCTGTAATTCCACCCACCTGGACAGTCTCGGCAGTAGACCAGCTAGACAAGACCAAGTTACCATCCAACAAGGTTACTGGGGAGGGGCCAACACATACACAACACATACACAACACACACACACAAATACACAACACATACACAACACACACACACAAATACACACCCGTCCACCCACCCACCAGCCCAACAACCCACTCACCCACCCACCCACCCAACCTCCCACCCAACCACCCACCCAACCACCCTCCCACCTGGGAAAGTGAGGAAAGGAGTTCATCTGAGGGGACACAGATGGACTTCTGGACACACGGAACTAGAGAAAGCACCAAAACAACCGGGAGTGGGGTGTGTGGAAGGGTTGACATCCGGGGGCCCACGGATGGAGACCTGGAAACATAAACCACACCTGACTATGACCACAATTCACCATGATCACACCTGACTATGACTACAATTCACCATGATCACACCTTACTATGACCAAACCTCACTATGACCACAATTCACCATGATATCACCTCACTATGACCACATCTCTGCATGATCCACACCTGGAAGTTCATCTGAGGGGACACAGATGGACTTCTGGACACACGGAACTAGGGAAAGCACCAAAACAACCGGGAGTGGGAAGTGTGGAAGGGTTGACATCCGGGGGCCCACGGATGGAGACCTGGGAACATAAACCACATCTCACTAGGACCTCACCTGACTACGACCTCACCTAAATATGACCATACCTAACTATGACCACACCTAACTATGATCACACCTCACTATAACCTCGCCTAACTATGACCATCCCTCACCTTATCTACGACCTCACATCACTATGACCACACCTTTCCCTGATCCACACCTGGGAGTTCATCTGAGGGGACACAGATGGACTTCTGGACACACGGAACTAAGGAAAGCGCCAAAATAACCGGAAGTGGGAAGTGTGGAAGGGTTGACATCCTGGGGCCCACGGATGAAGACCTGGAAACATATACCACACCTATAACCACAACTGTCTATGACCTCACCTAACTATGATCACACCTAACTATGACCACCCCTCACCTATGACCACATCGACCACGCCATGATCTAGTGCAAAGTTCTGAAGCTCGGGAATGATCATAAGCCTAGCATTAATTAACTAATAATGGGAAAAGGATATGAGGGTTATGGTAAGCAGCAATCAGTGCCTAAGTGTACGGAATAAGGCAAGTAGATTACTGCGATTTATATCAAGATTACGCAGCTCAGCTCGAATGACAAAATTAATACATAACATTAGAAAACTTCGGTATGAAGAAAGATTGAAGACCCTTAAATTACATTCACTTGTAAGGCGAAGAATGAGGGAAAACATGATCGAAGTGTATAAGTGGAAGATGGTTATTAACAAAGGCTATATATATGAGGTGTTGAAAATATCTCTCCAAGAAAGTATATAGTGAAGTATTGGTTTGGAAATAGGGTACTTGATGAGTGGAACAGTCTGCTGAAATCGTTTTTTTTTTTTACTTTATCGACTATGACCACATCTCACTATAACCTCACTTAACTATGACCACAGCTCATTATGACCTCACCTAACTACCCCTCACCTATGACCACATCTACGACCACACCTCACTTTGACCACCCCTCACCTATGACCACATTTATGACCACACCTCACTATGACAATAACAACTCACAATAACAACTCCTCACCATGATCCACACCTGGGAGTTCATCTGAGGGGACACAGATGGTCTTGTGGAGACACGGAACAAGAGAAAGCACCAAAACAACTGTGAAAGGATTGACATCGGGGAGCCCACGGATAGAGACAGCAGTTTCTTCGATACTGCTGTTTTTATTCACTTGTAAGTTAGCAACTGTTGCAACAAACGCAATGTCTTTTGTAACAATTTGTTTTTTTCTGTTTATTCAAAGTCTGCAAAATTATGTTGATGCACACATTCCCTTCCTCTCAAAATATCCAAAAGTTTCACTTAACATTTCGGAGGAACTATCACTCTCTCATCTACACCAAAAAATCTCCTTGTTGTTAAAATTTGATACTGCTGTTATTATTCACTTGTATATTTCTCTGCTGTACGTTAACAAGTCTGGCAACAAACTCTGTCAGTCACAATTTTGACATTTTCATTGCTTGGTATAATCAACAGACAATGGACAAACACTAATATTTTTTTTAAATTAAACAATATTTTGCAATTTTATCTAACACTGTCCAGCAATTGTGAACTGTTTTGTTTCACACTTATTGTTTATATTTGTGTCCGTATGTGTCACTGTCTTTCCACCAAGAAACCTGCTGCAAAAAAGTTATCAGCAGTTGGTCTTCTTAAAATTCTGAATAATGGTGATGTAGAATGCTGCTACGTAGTATTTTGTAGATATCCTTAATTAATGATAAATGTGAAGATATAAGGAAGTAACAACTGAGAGAATCTTGTACTGGATATAGCAAAAAAAAAAAACATTCTTTGGAATTATTAAATAATTAGTCTCTCTCTCCCATTTTAATTTTTCGTGTCTTCACTTCTATCACCTTCACTATATTGAGAAAAATATTCGCAAATACAACAAAAAACATCTATGGCAAGAAAATACGAGTCAACCTTTCGACAGAAAGGATTTTTGGTGTTGATGTTACAACCTGGCCAGTACAACTCTGTCTTAATGTCTTCAATACTGCTGTTTTATGTATTATTATCTTGCTCTACTCTTCCCTTATTGTATTGCATTGTTCTTTTGTGGTATTTATGTACTGCTGTACTATTCTGATGTATATTACTGTACTTTTCTGGTATGTTACAGTATTGTTGTTTTGTATTACTGTACTGTACTGTTTTGTTCAATTATTATTTTTAAGTACATTTCTAGCCACTTCTTCATTGCTTATATTTTGTCTTTTCCATCACTGGTCAACAAACAAAATGCTTCCGAAACCAGAGTATAAATTTCCAACTAATTTCAGAACACTGATTATGAATATCATGGTTAAAATTGGTTTCAGTGTACACTTACGTGTCACAACAGGTTCCAACAGGCTTGCAACAGTGTGTTCCTTACCACACTCACAGTCTCACTGACCTTCATTATTGTTCCAGCAGTCGTAGAAGGTGGTTTATATTTTGAGGTGAAAGTTAAATGATTTTCTTAGCCAAACACCAAGTACTGCTGCTTTCTGTGTGACTGGGACAGCCGTGCAAGAGGTTCTCACTACATCAGGAGAGACTGGCCACCTCGTCAATCATTGGAGCCTGGGATGAAAAATGTTCAACATCCACCTCTCATTGAACCAAAAAAAAATTTTGCTACCACCAATACACATGAAACGGGGGCTCATGAACAAATCCAGTCAAAATTCCCCTCGGTGAGCGACGCTAAGATAATAGAGGGGGTCTTCAATGGTCCTCAGATTCGAGAGCTGCTCGAGAAGCATTCAAGTTAGTGGCGAGGGGATTTCTCGGAAACAGTCACAATTTTGACATATTTATTGCTTGGTATAATCAACAGACAATGGACAAACATTAATATTTTATTTAAATTAAACAATATTTTGCAATTTTATCTAACACTGTCCAGCAGTTGTGAACTGTACCAGAAACAAAGTCAGGGACAAAGGCAGTTGTGAACTGTACCAGAAACAAAGTCAGGGACAAAGGCAGTTGTGAACTGTACCAGAAACAAAGTCAGGGACAAAGGCAGTTGTGAACTGTACCAGAAACAAAGTCAGGGACAAAGACAGTTGTGAACTGTACCAGAAACAAAGTCAGGGACAAAGACAGTTGTGAACTGTACCAGAAACAAAGTCAGGGACAAAGACAGTTGTGAACTGTACCAGAAACAAAGTCAGGGACAAAGACAGTTGTGAACTGTACCAGAAACAAAGTCAGGGACAAAGTCAGGGACAAAGGCAGTTGTGAACTGTACCAGAAACAAAGTCAGGGACAAAGGCAGTTGTGAACTGTACCAGAAACAAAGTCAGGGACAAAGGCAGTTGTGAACTGTACCAGAAACAAAGTCAGGGACAAAGACAGTTGTGAACTGTACCAGAAACAAAGTCAGGGACAAAGACAGTTGTGAACTGTACCAGAAACAAAGTCAGGGACAAAGACAGTTGTAAACTGTACCAGAAACAAAGTCAGGGACAAAGGCTGCTCGGTATTTTTGTTTTGTTTTCACTAACTACTTATATTTGTGTCCGTATGTGACTCTGTCTTTCCACCAAGAAATCTGCTGCAAGAAAGTTATCAGTTGTCTTTCTTTGTTGCAGTTCGTCTTCTTATATATATGCAAGTCACTGAAACGTCCATAAGTAAGCACACAAGTACACAAGTACGGACACACACACACACACACACACTTATTCTCTGGTCCTACTCTACTATATATATATATATATATATATATATATATATATATATATATATATATATATATATATATATATATATATATATATATATATATATATATATATATATATATATATATATATATATATATATATATATATATATATATATATATATATATATATATATATATATATGTATGTATAAAAAAAATTCCCAGCACATTTTCAATACATATTATCCAACACTATGTCACACACATATCTGTACTGTCTCACACAGCTGTTAAAATTATATTTATATTATGGTTTATATTTTAATAGAATTCTGAAAAAGCAGGATGGAAAATGCTATTATATAGTATTTTGTAGATATCCTTAATGATAAACGTGAAGATATAAGGAAGTAACAACTGAGAGAATCTTGTACTGGATATTGCAAGAAAAAACTCTTATGAACTGTTAAATGTTAATCTCTCTCTCACGTTTTAATTGTTCATGGCTTCACTTCTCTCACCTTCACTATATTGACAGAAATATTGGCAAACACAAGAAAAAAAACTAGGAAAAGAAAATAAGATCTTCATACTGGGAGAGTCACTCTCTCGACAAAATGGATTCTTGGTGTTGATGTTACAACCGGCCAGTAGAACTCTGTCTTAATGTCTTCAGTGCTACTGTTTTGTGTAATATTCTCTTGCTCTGCTCTTGTGTGGTACTTGCGTTCAGCTATACCATTTTATTGTATGCTATTATATTTTTCATGTGTGTTACAGTATTATAATAGTATAATAGCATATCAGACCCTAGTGCAATTGTTCTTGTTAACCTATATCAGACCCTAGTGCAATTGTTCTTGTTAACAACCTATATCAGACCCTAGTGCAATTGTTCTTGTTAACCTATATCAGACCCTAGTGCAATTGTTCTTGTTAACAACCTATATCAGACCCTAGTGCAATTGTTCTTGTTAACAACCTATATCAGACCCTAGTGCAATTGTTCTTGTTAACAGACCCTAGTGCAATTGTTCTTGTTAACAACCTATATCAGACCCTAGTGCAATTGTTCTTGTTAACCTATATCAGACCCTAGTGCAATTGTTCTTGTTAACAACCTATATCAGACCCTAGTGCAATTGTTCTTGTTAACAACCTATATCAGACCCTAGTGCAATTGTTCTTGTTAACCTATATCAGACCCTAGTGCAATTGTTCTTGTTAACAACCTATATCAGACCCTAGTGCAATTGTTCTTGTTAACAACCTATATCAGACCCTAGTGCAATTGTTCTTGTTAACAACCTATATCAGACCCTAGTGCAATTGTTCTTGTTAACCTATATCAGACCCTAGTGCAATTGTTCTTGTTAACAACCTATATCAGACCCTAGTGCAATTGTTCTTGTTAACAACCTATATCAGACCCTAGTGCAATTGTTCTTGTTAACAACCTATATCAGACCCTAGTGCAATTGTTCTTAACAACCTATATCAGACCCTAGTGAAATTGTTCTTGCTAACAACCTATATCAGACCCTAGTGCAATTGTTCTTGTTAACAACCTATATCAGACCCTAGTGCAATTGTTCTTAACAACCTATATCAGACCCTAGTGAAATTGTTCTTGCTAACAACCTATATCAGACCCTAGTGCAATTGTTCTTAACAACCTATATCAGACCCTAGTGAAATTGTTCTTGCTAACAACCTATATCAGACCCTAGTGCAATTGTTCTTGTTAACAACCTATATCAGACCCTAGTGCAATTGTTCTTAACAACCTATATCAGACCCTAGTGAAATTGTTCTTGCTAACAACCTATATCAGACCCTAGTGCAATTGTTCTTGTTAACAACCTATATCAGACCCTAGTGCAATTGTTCTTAACAACCTATATCAGACCCTAGTGAAATTGTTCTTGCTAACAACCTATATCAGACCCTAGTGCAATTGTTCTTGTTAACAACCTATATCAGACCCTAGTGCAATTGTTCTTGTTAACAACCTATATGAGACCCTAGTGCAATTGTTCTTAACAACCTATATCTGACCCTAGTGCAATTGTTCTTGTTAACAACCTATATCTGACCCTAGTGCAATTGTTCTTGTTAACCTATATCAGACCCTAGTGCAATTGTTCTTGTTAACAACCTATATCAGACCCTAGTGCAATTGTTCTTGTTAACAACCTATATCAGACCCTAGTGCAATTGTTCTTGTTAACAACCTATATCTGACCCTAGTGCAATTGTTCTTGTTAACAACCTATATCAGACCCTAGTGCAATTGTTCTTGTTAACCTATATCAGACCCTAGTGCAATTGTTCTTGTTAACAACCTATATCAGACCCTAGTGCAATTGTTCTTGTTAACAACCTATATCAGACCCTAGTGCAATTGTTCTTGTTAACCTATATCAGACCCTAGTGCAATTGTTCTTGTTAACAACCTATATCAGACCCTAGTGCAATTGTTCTTGTTAACAACCTATATCAGACCCTAGTGCAATTGTTCTTGTTAACCTATATCAGACCCTAGTGCAATTGTTCTTGTTAACAACCTATATCAGACCCTAGTGCAATTGTTCTTGTTAACAACCTATATCAGACCCTAGTGCAATTGTTCTTGTTAACAACCTATATCAGACCCTAGTGCAATTGTTCTTGTTAACCTATATCAGACCCTAGTGCAATTGTTCTTGTTAACAACCTATATCAGACCCTAGTGCAATTGTTCTTGTTAACAACCTATATCAGACCCTAGTGCAATTGTTCTTGTTAACAACCTATATCAGACCCTAGTGCAATTGTTCTTAACAACCTATATCAGACCCTAGTGAAATTGTTCTTGCTAACAACCTATATCAGACCCTAGTGCAATTGTTCTTGTTAACAACCTATATCAGACCCTAGTGCAATTGTTCTTAACAACCTATATCAGACCCTAGTGAAATTGTTCTTGCTAACAACCTATATCAGACCCTAGTGCAATTGTTCTTGTTAACAACCTATATCAGACCCTAGTGCAATTGTTCTTGTTAACAACCTATATCAGACCCTAGTGCAATTGTTCTTGTTAACAACCTATATCAGACCCTAGTGCAATTGTTCTTGTTAACAACCTATATCAGATCCTAGTGCAATTGTTTTTGTTAACAACCTATATAAGACCCTAGTGCAATTGTTCTTGTTAACAACCTATATCAGACCATAGTGCAATTGTTCTTGTTAACCTATATCAGACCCTAGTGCAATTGTTCTTGTTAACCTATATCAGACCCTAGTGCAATTGTTCTTGTTAACAACCTATATCAGACCGTAGTGCAATTGTTCTTGTTAACCTATATCAGACCCTAGTGCAATTGTTCTTGTTAACCTGTATCAGACCCTAGTGCAATTGTTCTTGTTAACCTATATCAGACCCTAGTGCAATTGTTCTTGTTAACAACCTATATCAGACCCTAGTGCAATTGTTTTTGTTAACCTATATCAGACCCTAGTGCAATTGTTCTTGTTAACCTATATCAGACCCTAGTGCAATTGTTTTTGTTAACCTATATCAGACCCTAGTGCAATTGTTCTTGTTAACCTACATCAGACCCTAGTGCAATTGTTCTTGTTAACAACCTATATCAGATCCTAGTGCAATTGTTCTTGTTAACAACCTATATCAGACCCTTGTGCCATTGTTCTTGTTAACCTATATCAGACCCTAGTGCAATTGTTCTTGTTCAACCTCTTTTCACTACACTTTACCATCCAAATTGTAACGGAAGGGTGGAACAACAACATACCATCCTAAAGACAAAATTAAAGACATTTTGTTTTCTTAAACCAACTGACTGGCATAGATGTCTATCATGTGCTCTCTTTACATTGCGTGAGATTGCAAGTGATTTCCTTGGATATTCCCCTTTCGAATTACTTTATGGGAGACAAGCTCGTGGACCTTTATCATGAATGAACTTTGAGCCAAAGATTTTAAACCTGAAGTTCAAAATCACATATCAGTTTCTTTTAGATCTGAGAGAAAGATTAGAAGAAACAGTTGATTTGGTAGTCAAGAACCTGAATATATTCATGGATACATAAAAGACCTATTTTGACCACAAGAGCTCAAAGCGTAAATTTTTAATAATGGTGATAAGGTTTCAGTTCTTTTACCAGACAAATCCAACAAAAGGTCTGTAATATGGTAGATTATCTTTTGGAAAATCTGTTGGATGTCAATATTTTGAAACTATACAACCGTAGGGAAGTTAATCTTTATTTAAACTATCTGATGAATGTAAAGTTTGTATTAACTGGTCAACAACCAAAATGCTTCCGAGACCAGAGTAGCAATTTCCAACTAATTTTATGTCACTGATATTGAATATCATGGTTAAAATTGTCTGTTAGCTCTACTTTTCAATATAGACCTACGTGTCACAACAGGTTTCAACAGGTTGCGGCAGTGTGTTTCTTACCACACTCAGTCTCACTCACCTTCATTATTATTTTTAATATTTTATTTAAAACATTACAGTACATGAAATAATAAACAAAATAACACAGAAAACAAACCGTCAACGTATATATATATATATATATATATATATATATATTTTTTTATTATCACACCGGCCGATTCCCACCAAGGCAGGGTGGCCCGAAAAAGAAAAACTTTCACCATCATTCACTCCATCACTGTCTTGCCAGAAGGGTGCTTTACACTACAGTTTTTAAACTGCAACATTAACACCCCTCCTTCAGAGTGCAGGCACTGTACTTCCCATCTCCAGGACTCAAGTCCGGCCTGCCGGTTTCCCTGAATCCCTTCATAAATGTTACTTTGCTCACACTCCAACAGCACGTCAAGTATTAAAAACCATTTGTCTCCATTCACTCCTATCAAACACGCTCACGCATGCCTGCTGGAAGTCCAAGCCCCTCGCACACAAAACCTCCTTTACCCCCTCCCTCCAACCCTTCCTAGGCCGACCCCTACCCCGCCTTCCTTCCACTACAGACTGATACACTCTTGAAGTCATTCTGTTTCGCTCCATTCTCTCTACATGTCCGAACCACCTCAACAACCCTTCCTCAGCCCTCTGGACAACAGTTTTGGTAATCCCGCACCTCCTCCTAACTTCCAAACTACGAATTCTCTGTATTATATTCACACCACACATTGCCCTCAGACATGACATCTCCACTGCCTCCAGCCTTCTCCTCGCTGCAACATTCATCACCCATGCTTCACACCCATATAAGAGCGTTGGTAAAACTATACTCTCATACATTCCCCTCTTTGCCTCCAAGGACAAAGTTCTTTGTCTCCACAGACTCCTAAGTGCACAACTCACTCTTTTTCCCTCATCAATTCTATGATTCACCTCATCTTTCATAGACCCATCCGCTGACACGTCCACTCCCAAATATCTGAATACGTTCACCTCCTCCATACTCTCTCCCTCCAATCTGATATTCAATCTTTCATCACCTAATCTTTTTGTTATCCTCATAACCTTACTCTTTCCTGTATTCACCTTTAATTTTCTTCTTTTGCACACCCTACCAAATTCATCCACCAATCTCTGCAACTTCTCTTCAGAATCTCCCAAGAGCACAGTGTCATCAGCAAAGAGCAGCTGTGACAACTCCCACTTTGTGTGTGATTCTTTATCTTTTAACTCCACGCCTCTTGCCAAGACCCTCGCATTTACTTCTCTTACAACCCCATCTATAAATATATTAAACAACCACGGTGACATCACACATCCTTGTCTAAGGCCTACTTTTACTGGGAAAAAATTTCCCTCTTTCCTACATACTCTAACTTGAGCCTCACTATCCTCGTAAAAACTCTTCACTGCTTTCAGTAACCTACCTCCTACACCATACACTTGCAACATCTGCCACATTGCCCCCCTATCCACCCTGTCATACGCCTTTTCCAAATCCATAAATGCCACAAAGACCTCTTTAGCCTTATCTAAATACTGTTCACTTATATGTTTCACTGTAAACACCTGGTCCACACACCCCCTACCTATATAAATATATATATATATATATATATATAAATATATATATATATATATATATATATATATATATATATATATAAATATATATATATATATATATATATATGCAAAACAACCGCTGTGAAAGAGTAGTAAAATTCCAAGCGCTTTCGTGACTACTCACATTGTCAAGGAACATAGTTCCTTGACAATGTGCATATTTTAAAATCACCTGTTTACTGTGATCTTATTGCATATATATATATATATATATATATATATATATATATATATATATATATATATATATATATATATATATATATATATATATATATATATATATATATATATATATATATATATATATATATATATATATATATATATATATATATAATACATGGAAGTGGAAGTGGAAAGAATCTTTCCTCCGTAAGCAATGCGTGTCGTATGAGGAGACTAAAATGCCGGGAGCAATGGGCTAGTAACACCGTCTCCTGTACACATTTACTAAAAGTCAAAAGAAAAAAAAATATAAAACTGGGATGATGCTTTAATGTGCGTGGATGTAGTGCGGATGATAAGGAGATGATTGCTGATGTTATGAATGAAAAAAGTTGGATGTAATGGCCCTAAGCAAAACAAAGCTGACGGGGGTAGGCGAGTTTCAGTTGGGAGAAATAAATGGGATTAAGTCAGCAGTAGCTGAGAGAGTTAGGGCTAAGGAAGGGGTAGCAATAATGATGAAGGACCAGTTATGGAAGGAGAAGAGGAAGATAAATGTGTAAATTCAAGGATTATCTAGATTAAAATAAGGGTCGGATGTGAAAAGTGGGTCATAATAAGCGTGTATGCACCTGGAGAATAAAGGAGTGTAGAGGAGAGAGAGTGAGATTTTGGGAGATGTTAAGCAAATGTATAGGAACCTTTGAACCCAGTGAGAGAGTAATTGTGGTAGGGGATGTGGTAGGTAAGTTTGGGGTGTCAGGTGTAAATGATAATGGGAGTCATTTGATTGAACTATGTATAGAAAGAGGTTTAGTTATAAGTAATACGTATTTTAAGAAAAAGAGGAAAAATAAGTATACAAGATATCCTTGTCTGCCTGGGTGTATCTTGTGCCTTGACTGCCTTGGTGTGTGTCTTGTGCCTTGCCTGACTAGGTGTGTGTCTTGTGCCTTGCCTGACTAGGTGTGTGTCTTGCGCCTTGCATGCCTTTATGTGTCTTGTGCCTTGGTTGCCTGGGTGTATGTATTGTGCCTTCCCTGCCTGGGTGTGTGTCTTGTGCCTTGCCTCCCTGGGTGTGTCTTGTGCTATGACTGCCTGGGTGTGTGTCTAGTGCCTTCCCTGCCTGGGTGTGTGTCTTGTGCCTTGCCTCCCTGGGTGTGTCTTGTGCTATGACTGCCTGGGTGTGTGTCTTGTGCCTTGCCTGCCTGGGTGTGTGTCTTGGGCCTTGTCTGCCTGGGTGTGTGTCTTGTGCTATGACTGCCTGGGTGTGTGTCTTGTGCTATGACTGCCTGGGTGTGTGTCTTGTGCCTTGCCTTCCTGGGTGTGTGTCTTGTGCCTTGCCTGCCTGGGTGTGTGTCTTGTGCCTTGCCTAACTGGGTGTGTGTCTTGGGCCTTGTCTGCCTGGGTGTGTGTCTTGTGCTATGACTGCCTGGGTGTGTGTCTTGTGCCTTGCCTAACTGGGTGTGCCTTATGACTTGCCTGCCTGGGTGTGTGTCTTGTGCCTTGCCTGCCTGGGTGTGTGTCTTGTGCCTTGCATGCCTGGGTGTGTGTCTTGTGCCTTGCCTGCCTGGGTGTGTGTCTTGTGCCTTGCCTGCCTGGGTGTGTGTCTTGTGCCTTGCCTGCCTGGGTGTGTGTCTTGTGCCTTGCCTGCCTGGGTGTGTGTCTTGTGCCTTGCCTGCCTGGTTGTGTGTCTTGTGCTATGACTGCCTGAGTGTGTGTCTTGTGCTATGACTGCCTGAGTGTGTGTCTTGTGCCTTGCCTGCCTGGGTGTGTGTCTTGTGCCTTGCCTGCCTGGGTGTGTGTCTTGTGCCTTGCCTGCCTGGGTGTGTGTCTTGTGCTATGACTGCCTGGGTGTGTGTCTTGTGCTATGACTGCCTGGGTGTGTGTCTTGTGCTATGACTGCCTGGGTGTGTGTCTTGTGCCTTGCCTTCCTGGGTGTGTGTCTTGTGCCTTGCCTGCCTGGGTGTGTGTCTTGTGCTATGACTGCCTGAGTGTGTGTCTTGTGCCTTGCCTAACTGGGTGCGTGTCTTGTGCCTTGCCTAACTGGGTGTGTGTCTTGTGCCTTGCCTGCCTGGCTGTGTGTCTTGTGCCTTGCCTAACTGGGTGTGCCTTATGACTTGCCTGCCTGGGTGTGTGTCTTGTGCCTTGCCTGCCTGGGTGTGTGTCTTGTGCCTTGCCTGCCTGGGTGTGTGTCTTGTGCCTTGCCTGCCTGGGTGTGTGTCTTGTGCCTTGCCTGCCTGGGTGTGTGTCTTGTGCCTTGCCTAACTGGGTGTGTGTCTTGTGCCTTGCCTGCCTGGGTGTGTGTCTTGTGCCTTGCCTGCCTGGGTGTGTCTTGTGCCTTGCCTAACTGGGTGTGTGTCTTGTGACTTGCCTGCCTGGGTGTGTCTTGTGCCTTGCCTGCCTGGGTGTGTGTCTTGTGCCTTGCCTAACTGGGTGTGTGTCTTGTGACTTGCCTGCCTGGGTGTGTGTCTTGTGCCTTGCCTGCCTGGGTGTGTGTCTTGTGCCTTGCCTGCCTGGGTGTGTGTCTTGTGCCTTGCCTAACTGGGTGTGTGTCTTGTGACTTGCCTGCCTGGGTGTGTGTCTTGTGACTTGCCTGCCTGGGTGTGTCTTGTGCCTTGCCTGCCTGGGTGTGTGTCTTGTGCCTTGCCTGCCTGGGTGTGTGTCTTGTGCCTTGCCTGCCTGGGTGTGTGTCTTGTGCCTTGCCTGCCTGGGTGTGTGTCTTGTGCCTTGCCTGCCTGGGTGTGTGTCTTGTGCCTTGCCTGCCTGGGTGTGTGTCTTGTGCCTTGCCTAACTGGGTGTGTGTCTTGTGCCTTGCCTGCCTGGGTGTGTGTCTTGTGCCTTGCCTGCCTGGGTGTGTGTCTTGTGCCTTGCCTGCCTGGGTGTGTGTCTTGTGCCTTGCCTGCCTGGCTGTGTGTCTTGTGCCTTGCCTAACTGAGTGTGTGTCTTGTGCCTTGCCTGCCTGGGTGTGTGTCTTGTGCCTTGCCTGCCTGGCTGTGTGTCTTGTGCCTTGCCTAACTGGGTGTGTGTCTTGTGACTTGCCTAACTGGGTGTGTGTCTTGTGTGAAGGCTTACTCTGCCCTGTAACAGCTTCAGACAGTATTACCAAGGCTGGCTCCTCCTCACGAAAATTAGTGAATAGAAAAAGAAATAATAACAGACAAACATAAACACTTTATTATATAGAAAATATAAAACACTTAAATATGAAATATTAATCCTACATTAAAGAAAATGAAAAATGAAAAATATAAATGATAACTGAACTCAACGCTAATATATATAGGGGTGTCTGGTGTTGGTGACACTGAGTGTTGTTGAAATCGTAGCCGTTGCTGATGATGAGGGGGGGGGGGTCGCAGGTGTTGGTTACAACCCACCGGTTCGTTCTTCACAGTATAACCTTGAGTATTATATCCCGATAACATGAAAGCAGGTTCTTTACCGCTGCAATGATGAGGGGTTACGTCCTGCAATTTCATACAGGTGCACAGGTAATTAAATCCAAAAAGGGGAAGTCTCAGGACGTTAGTCCATCTCCATCAGTTTTACTCGTTGATTGACAGGTGACCCTCTCTGTCATCCAAGCTGGAAAGATAGACAAGTTACCCACTGCTTAAGAAATCACTCTCCATGATAAGTACAATACCTAAAAGATGTGGTGATTATTACAACAGTCAACTTAGAGCAAAACTGAAAGGACTAAGTTTATTATTGGTCAAAAGTGAAGCTTTCAACCAATAAATCCACTAGAATACAAGGCAGGAATGTAGTTACAGTAATGCTGGGAGCTGTGAGTCTAGTGATTACTGTTTGGACTGGAGCCCCACACGTCACCTTTCGGGGGGGGGGTAAGGAGGGGAAGGGATAGCGGGAGCTAGACTGACCCTACCTTAACAAGCAGCCGGCAGTCAAACTATCACTTTCGGGGTGGGGGAAAAAAGGCGGGAATAGCGGGAGCTTGACTTACCCTACCTTAACAAGTAGCCGGCAATGAAACTATTGTTACTATATACTCCATCGCTACTCCTATCTATTGAACTTTTCCCTCACACTTGTGACTTGCCTGCCTGGGAGTGTCTTGTGCCTTGCCTGCCTGGGTGTGTGTCTTGTGCCTTGCCTGCCTGGCTGTGTGTCTTGTGCCTTGCCTGCCTGGGTGTGTGTCTTGTGACTTGCCTAACTGGGTGTGTGTCTTGTGACTTGCCTGCCTGGGAGTGTCTTGTGCCTTGCCTGCCTGGGTGTGTGTCTTGTGCCTTGCCTAACTGGGTGTGTGTCTTGTGCCTTGCCTGCCTGGGTGTATGTCTTGTGCCTTGACTGCCTAGGTATGTGTCTTGTGCTTTTCCTGCCTGGGTGAGTATCTTGTGCCTTGCGTGCATGGGTGTGTATCTTGTGCCTTGCGTGAATGGGTGTGTCTTGTAGCTTACCTAACGGGGTGTGTGTCTCGTGCCTTGCCTGCCTGGTTGTTTATCTTGTGCCTTGCTTTTCTGGGCGTGTGTCTTGTGCCTTGCCTGCCTGGGTGTGTGTCTTGTGCCTTGATTGCCTGGGTGTGTGTCTTGTGCCTTGTCTGCCTGGGTGTGTGTCTTGTGCCTTGCCTGCCTGGGTGTGTGTCTTGTGACTTGCCTAACTGGGTGTGTGTCTTGTGACTTGCCTAACTGGGTGTGTGTCTTGTGACTTGCCTAACTGGGTGTGTGTCTTGTGTCTTGCCTGCCTGGGTGTGTGTCTTGTACCTTGCCTAACTGGGTGTGTCTTGTGCTTTGCCTGCCTGGGTGTATGTCTTGTGCCTTGACTGCCTAGGTATGTGTCTTGTGCTTTTCCTGCCTGGGTGAGTATCTTGTGCCTTGCCTGCCTGGGTGTGTGTGTTGTGCCTTGCGTGCCTGGGTGTGTCTTGTGGCTTGCCTAACGGGGTGTGTGTCTCGTGCCTTGCCTGCCTGGGTGTGTGTCTTGTGCCTTGCGTGCCTGGGTGTGTCTTGTGGCTTGATTGCCTGGGTGTGTGTCTTGTGCCTTGTCTGCCTGGGTGTGTGTCTTGTGCCTTGCCTGCCTGGGTGTGTGTCTTGCGCTTTGACTGTCTGGGTGTGTCGTGTGCCTTGCCTTCCTCGGTGTGTCTTGTGCCTTGCCTGCCTGGGTGTGTCTTGTGCCTTGTCTGCCTGAGTGTGTCTTGTGCCTTGCGTGCCTGGGTGTGTGTCTTGTGCCTTGCCTAACTGGGTGTGTGTCTTGTGACTTGCCTGGCTGGGTGTGTGTCTTGTGACTTGCCTGCCTGGGTGTGTGTCTTGTGACTTGCCTGCCTGGGTGTGTCTTGTGACTTGCCTGCCTGGGTGTGTGTCTTGTGCCTTTCCTGCCTGGGTGTGTGTCTTGTGACTTGCCTGCCTGGGTGTGTCTTGTGCCTTGCCTGCCTGGGTGTGTGTCTTGTGCCTTGCCTGCCTGGGTGTGTGTCTTGTGCCTTGCCTGCCTGGCTGTGTGTCTTGTGCCTTGCCTAACTGGGTGTGTGTCTTGTGCCTTGCCTGCCTGGGTGTATGTCTTGTGCCTTGACTGCCTAGGTATGTGTCCTTGCCTGCCTGGGTGTGTGTCTTGTGCCTTGCCTAACTTGTGTCCTTGCCTGCCTGGGTGTGTGTCTTGTGCCTTGCCTGCCTGGGTGTGTGTCTTGTGCCTTGCCTGCCTGGCTGTGTGTCTTGTGCCTTGCCTAACTGAGTGTGTGTCTTGTGCCTTGCCTGCCTGGGTGTGTGTCTTGTGCCTTGCCTGCCTGGCTGTGTGTCTTGTGCCTTGCCTAACTGGGTGTGTGTCTTGTGACTTGCCTAACTGGGTGTGTGTCTTGTGTGAAGGCTTACTCTGCCCTGTAACAGCTTCAGACAGTATTACCAAGGCTGGCTCCTCCTCACGAAAATTAGTGAATAGAAAAAGAAATAATAACAGACAAACATAAACACTTTATTATATAGAAAATATAAAACACTTAAATATGAAATATTAATCCTACATTAAAGAAAATGAAAAATGAAAAATATAAATGATAACTGAACTCAACGCTAATATATATAGGGGTGTCTGGTGTTGGTGACACTGAGTGTTGTTGAAATCGTAGCCGTTGCTGATGATGAGGAGGGGGGGTCGCAGGTGTTGGTTACAACCCACCGGTTCGTTCTTCACAGTATAACCTTGAGTATTATATCCCGATAACATGAAAGCAGGTTCTTTACCGCTGCAATGATGAGGGGTTACGTCCTGCAATTTCATACAGGTGCACAGGTAATTAAATCCAAAAAGGGGAAGTCTCAGGACGTTAGTCCATCTCCATCAGTTTTACTCGTTGATTGACAGGTGACCCTCTCTGTCATCCAAGCTGGAAAGATAGACAAGTTACCCACTGCTTAAGAAATCACTCTCCATGATAAGTACAATACCTAAAAGATGTGGTGATTATTACAACAGTCAACTTAGAGCAAAACTGAAAGGACTAAGTTTATTATTGGTCAAAAGTGAAGCTTTCAACCAATAAATCCACTAGAATACAAGGCAGGAATGTACTTACAGTAATGCTGGGAGCTGTGAGTCTAGTGATTACTGTTTGGACTGGAGCCCCACACGTCACCTTTCGGGGGGGGGGGTAAGGAGGGGAAGGGATAGCGGGAGCTAGACTGACCCTACCTTAACAAGCAGCCGGCAGTCAAACTATCACTTTCGGGGTGGGGGAAAAAAGGCGGGAATAGCGGGAGCTTGACTTACCCTACCTTAACAAGTAGCCGGCAATGAAACTATTGTTACTATATACTCCATCGCTACTCCTATCTATTGAACTTTTCCCTCACACTTGTGACTTGCCTGCCTGGGAGTGTCTTGTGCCTTGCCTGCCTGGGTGTGTGTCTTGTGCCTTGCCTGCCTGGCTGTGTGTCTTGTGCCTTGCCTGCCTGGGTGTGTGTCTTGTGACTTGCCTAACTGGGTGTGTGTCTTGTGACTTGCCTGCCTGGGAGTGTCTTGTGCCTTGCCTGCCTGGGTGTGTGTCTTGTGCCTTGCCTGCCTGGGTGTATGTCTTGTGCCTTGACTGCCTAGGTATGTGTCTTGTGCTTTTCCTGCCTGGGTGAGTATCTTGTGCCTTGCGTGCATGGGTGTGTATCTTGTGCCTTGCGTGAATGGGTGTGTCTTGTAGCTTACCTAACGGGGTGTGTGTCTCGTGCCTTGCCTGCCTGGTTGTTTATCTTGTGCCTTGCTTTTCTGGGCGTGTGTCTTGTGCCTTGCCTGCCTGGGTGTGTGTCTTGTGCCTTGATTGCCTGGGTGTGTGTCTTGTGCCTTGTCTGCCTGGGTGTGTGTCTTGTGCCTTGCCTGCCTGGGTGTGTGTCTTGTGACTTGCCTAACTGGGTGTGTGTCTTGTGACTTGCCTAACTGGGTGTGTGTCTTGTGACTTGCCTAACTGGGTGTGTGTCTTGTGTCTTGCCTGCCTGGGTGTGTGTCTTGTACCTTGCCTAACTGGGTGTGTCTTGTGCTTTGCCTGCCTGGGTGTATGTCTTGTGCCTTGACTGCCTAGGTATGTGTCTTGTGCTTTTCCTGCCTGGGTGAGTATCTTGTGCCTTGCCTGCCTGGGTGTGTGTGTTGTGCCTTGCGTGCCTGGGTGTGTCTTGTGGCTTGCCTAACGGGGTGTGTGTCTCGTGCCTTGCCTGCCTGGGTGTGTGTCTTGTGCCTTGCGTGCCTGGGTGTGTCTTGTGGCTTGATTGCCTGGGTGTGTGTCTTGTGCCTTGTCTGCCTGGGTGTGTGTCTTGTGCCTTGCCTGCCTGGGTGTGTGTCTTGCGCTTTGACTGTCTGGGTGTGTCGTGTGCCTTGCCTTCCTCGGTGTGTCTTGTGCCTTGCCTGCCTGGGTGTGTCTTGTGCCTTGTCTGCCTGAGTGTGTCTTGTGCCTTGCGTACCTGGGTGTGTGTCTTGTGCCTTGCCTGCCTCACTGTGTGTCTTGTGCCTTGCGTGCCTGGGTGTGTCTTGTGGCTTGCCTGCCTGGGTGTGTGTCTTGTGCCTTGCCTAACTGGGTGTGTGTCTTGTGCCTTGCCTGCCTGGGTATATGTCTTGTCCCTTGACTGCATAGGGATGTGTCTTGTGCTTTTCCTGCCTGGGTGAGTATCTTGTGCCTTGCCTGCCTGGCTGTGTGTGTTGTGCCTTGCGTGCCTGGGTGAGTCTTGTGGCTTGCCTAACGGGGTGTGTGTCTCGTGCTTTGCCTGCCTGGGTGTGTGTCTTGTGCCTTGCGTGCATGGGTGTGTCTTGTGGCTTACCTAACGGGGTGTGTGTCTCGTGCCTTGCCTGCCTGGGTGTGTGTCTTGTGCCCTGCGTGCCTGGGTGTGTCTTGTGGCTTGATTGCCTGGGTGTGTGTCTTGTGCCTTGTCTGCCTGGGTGTGTGTCTTGTGCCTTGCCTGCCTGGGTGAGTGTCTTGCGCTTTGACTGTCTGGGTGTGTCGTGTGCCTTGCCTTCCTCGGTGTGTCTTGTGCCTTGCCTGCCTGGGTGTGTCTTGTGCCTTGTCTGCCTGAGTGTGTCTTGTGCTTTGCCTGCTTGGGTGTGTGGCTTGTGCCTTGCCTGCCTGAGTGTGTCTTGTGCCTTGCCTGCTTGGGTGTGTGGCTTGTGCCTTGCTTGCCTCACTGTGTGTCTTGTGCCTTGCGTGCCTGGTTGTGTCGTGCCTAACGGTGTGTGTCTCGTGCCTTGCCTGCCTGGGTGTTTATCTTGTGCCTTGCTTTTCTGGGTGTGTGTCTTATGCCTTGCCTGCCTGGGTGTGTGTCTTGTGCCTTGATTGCCTGGGTGTGTGTCTTGTGCCTTGTCTGCCTGGGTGTGTGTCTTGTGCCTTGCCTGCCTGGGTGTGTGTCTTGTGCTTTGACTGTCTGGGTGTGTCGTGTGCCTTGCCTTCCTCGCTGTGTCTTGTGCCTTGCCTGCCTGGGTGTGTGTTTTGTGCCTTGCCTGCCTGGGTGTGTCTTGTGCCTTGCCTGCCTGGGTGTGTGTCTGCAACATAAGTTCACTAATACCACTACTGCTACCCTCTTCTATAATCAAATTCTGAACACTAAAGACATTAGAAGAAGAGTTTTGATCGTAAGAGGTGATCAGGCTCTCCTTTCCTAAACATGTATTAAGTTGTATGGTAAATGGGTTTCGAAACCTACCCTCAAAAATTAATTCCAAAAATTTTATTGGAAATATACTCTTAGCATACATAAACTGAGAAAAATGCAATGTTTCTTGTACATATCCTCTTGAAGCCGATAACATAGGTTGGGTGGTTGGAATTTAAAAACCTATCAACTACAATAGAGTCATAAAGGCTGCTTGGTAACCTGTCCACTAAATTACATAAATAATTCAATCACTAAAATCGGTATTAATGTTTCAGCATGTATATACTTTGGGAGAAATACAACCCTCTAAGTATGTATCCTGTGTTGCATAGACACATGACCAGAGCTTCAACACTAGATCAGAAGTCAGGTGCAAGACTTGGAGTTCACGTCATTAGTGTGACTCTTTAGCGGAGTCAGAGGTGAAAATGGTTCTTTGGTCAGTGAAGCATTTCTGATATCCATCTATAATTATTTAGATTAAGATTCGTAATATAAATAAAAATTTGAAGTGTTAATAAACAGAATATCTTCATATAAGTTCCAGATATATCTCTTAATCACTAACAGCCAACAAAATATGACAAAACACTTGACAGGTGAACCAGTGACTGTGAGAGTGAGAGCTGGTTAAGTCGCTCTGCCTCAACCTTACGTGTCAACCCCCTCAAGGAAGGCTCCTTGACGCTGGTGAGGGGCTCTTGATCTAGGGAATTGGATCTGTGCTCCAGTTCCCTGAATTAAGCCTGAATGCCTTCCATCCCCCCATAGGCGCTGTATAATCCTACGGGTTTAGTGCTTCCCCCTTGATTATAATAATAATAATAATAATACGTGTCAACGACTGTGATTATTGTAGTGTTGGGTGAGGTAGTGACGGCATGTGTGTGCTACAGTGTGCAATATTACATGTTATGTGTTAGTGATACAGTGACTGATATAGTGTGAAATGTAATGTGTAACGTGTTACTGATATGTGAAAAAATCAGACTGTAGATACAGTGTTGCAGTGTGTAGGATGTCACAAGATACAGTGTTGCAGTGTAGGATGTCACAAGATAGTGTTGCAGTGTGTAGGATGTCACAAGATAGTGTTGCAGTGTAGGATGTCACAAGATACAGTGTTGCAGTGTGTAGGATGTCACAAGATACAGTGTTGCAGTGTAGGATGTCACAAGATAGTGTTGCAGTGTGTAAGATGTCAAAAGGTACAGTGTTGCAGTGCGTAAGATTTCACAAGATATAGTGTTGTCGTGTGTAGGATGTCACAAGATAGTGTTGCACTGTGTAGGAAGTAACAATACAATGTTGCAGTGCGCAGGATGTCACAAGATACAGTGTTGCATTGTGTAGGATGTCACAAGACAGTGTTGCATTGTGTAAGATGTCACAAGATACTTTGTAGCAGTATGTAGGATGTCACAAGATACTGTTTTGCAGTGTAGGATGTCAAAAGATAGTGTTGCAGTGAGTAGGATGTCACAAGGTAGTGTTGTAGTGTGTAGGATGTAACAAGATAGTCTTGCAGTGAGTAGGATGTCACAAGATAGTGTTGCAGTGTGTAGGATGACACATGATACAGTGTTACAGTGTGTACGAAGTGACAAGATACAATGTTGCAGTTTAGGATGTCACAAGATACAGTGTTACAGTGTGTAGGATGTCACAAGATAGTGCTGCAGTGTGTAGGATGTTACAAGATAGTGTTGCAGTGTGCAGGAAGTGACAAGATACAGTGTTGCAGTGTAGGATATCACAAGATACAATGTTGCAGTGTGAAGGAAGTGAGAAGATGCAGTGTTGCAGTGTGTAGGATATGTTAAGATACAGTCTTGCAGTGTTTAGGATGTCACAAGATAGTGTTGCAGTGTGTAGGATGCCACAAGACAGTGTTGCATTGTGTAGGATGTCACAAGACAGACAAATAACCCACACATAGAAGAGAGGAGCTTACGACGACGTTTCGGTCCGACTTGAAGCATTTACAAAGTCATGTGACTTTGTAAATGGTCTGTGAATGTAGAAGACTGAGGGAAGACAGCGTCTGTGAATGTAGAAGACTGAGGGAAGACAGCGTCTGTGAATGTAGAAGTCAGAGGGAAGACAGCGTCTGTGAATGTAGAAGACTGAGGGAAGACAGCGTCTGTGAATGTAGAAGACTGAGGGAAGAAAGCGTCTGTGAATGTAGAAGACTGAGGGAAGACAGCGTCTGTGAATGTAGAAGACTGAGGGAAGACAGCGTCTGTGAATGTAGAAGACTGAGGGAAGACAGCGTCTGTGAATGTAGAAGACTGAGGGAAGACAGCGTCTGTGAATGTAGAAGACTGAGGAAAGACAGCGTCTGTGAATGTAGAAGACTAAGGGAAGACAACGTCTGTGAATGTAGAAGACTGAGGGAAGACAGCGTCTGTGAATGTAGAAGACTGAGGGAAGACAGCGCCTGTGAATGTAGAAGACTGAGGGAAGAAAGCGTCTGTGAATATAGAAGACTGAGGGAAGACAACGTCTGTGAATGTAGAAGACTGAGGGAAGACAGCGTCTGTGAATGTAGAAGACTGAGGGAAGACAGCGCCTGTGAATGTAGAAGACTGAGGGAAGAAAGCGTTTGTGAATGTAGAAGACTGAGGGAAGAAAGCGTCTGTGAATGTAGAAGACTGAGGGAAGACAGCGTCTGTGAATGTAGAAGACAGGGGGAAGACAGCGTCTGTGAATGTAGAAGACAGAGGGAAGACAGCGTCTGTGAATGTAGAAGACAGAGGAAAGACAGCGTCTGTGAATGTAGAAGACTGAGGGAAGACAGCGTCTGTGAATGTAGAAGACTGAGGGAAGACAGCGTCTGTGAATGTAGAAGACAGAGGGAAGACAGCGTCTGTGAATGTAGAAGACTGAGGGAAGACAACGTCTGTGAATGTAGAAGACTGAGGGAAGACAGCGTCTGTGAATGTAGAAGACTGAGGGAAGACAGCGTCTTTGAATGTAGAAGTCAGAGGGAAGACAACGTCTGTGAATGTAGAAGACTGAGGGAAGACAGCGTCTGTGAATGTAGAAGACTGAGGGAAGACAGCGTCTGTGAATGTAGAAGACAGAGGGAAGACAGCGTCTGTGAATGTAGAAGACTGAGGGAAGACAGCGTCTGTGAATGTAGAAGACTGAGGGAAGACAGCGTCTGTGAATGTAGAGGACAGAGGGAAGACAGCGTCTGTGAATGTAGAAGACTGAGGGAAGACAGCGTCTGTGAATGTAGACTGAGGGAAGACAGCGTCTTTCAATGTAGAAGACAGAGGGAAGACAGCGTCTGTGAATGTAGAAGACTGAGGGAAGACAGCGTCTGTGAATGTAGAAGACTGAGGGAAGACAGCGTCTGTGAATGTAGAGGAAAGAGGGAAGACAGCGTCTGTGAATGTAGAAGACTGAGGGAAGACAGCGTCTGTGAATGTAGAGGACAGAGGGAAGACAGCGTCTGTGAATGTAGAAGACTGAGGGAAGACAGCGTCTGTGAATGTAGAAGACTGAGGGAAGACAGCGTCTGTGAATGTAGAAGACAGAGGAAAGACAGCGTCTGTGAATGTAGAAGACAGAGGGAAGACAGCGTCTGTGAATGTAGATGACTGAGGGAAGAGAGCGTCTGTGAATGTAGAAGACTGAGGGAAGACATCGTCTGTGAATGTAGAAGACTGAGGGAAGACAACGTCTGTGAATGTAGAAGACTGAGGGAAGACAGCGTCTGTGAATGTAGAAGACTGAGGGAAGACAGCGTCTGTGAATGCAGAAGACTGAGGGAAGACAGTGTCTGTGAATGCAGAAGACTGAGGGAAGACAGTGTCTGTGAATGTAGAAGACTGGGGAAGACAACGTCTGTGAATGTAGAAGACTGAGGGAAGACAGCGTCTGTAAATGTAGAAGACTGAGGGAAGACAGCGTCTGTGAATGTAGAAGACTGAGGGAAGACAGCGTCTGTGAATGTAGAAGACAGAGGGAAGACAGCGTCTGTGAATGTAGAAGACTGAGGGAAGACAGCGTCTGTGAATGTAGAAGACAGAGGAAAGACAGCGTCTGTGAATGTAGAAGACAGAGGGAAGACAGCGTCTGTGAATGTAGACGACTGAGGGAAGAGAGCGTCTGTGAATGTAGAAGACTGAGGGAAGACATCGTCTGTGAATGTAGAAGACTGAGGGAAGACAGTGTCTGTGAATGCAGAAGACTGAGGGAAGACAGTGTCTGTGAATGTAGAAGACTGCGGGAAGACAACGTCTGTGAATGTAGAAGACTGAGGGAAGACAGCGTCTGTGAATGTAGAAGACTGAGGGAAGACAGCGTCTGTGAATGTAGAAGACTGAGGGAAGACAGCGTCTGTGAATGCAGAAGACTGAGGGAAGACAGTGTCTGTGAATGCAGAAGACTGAGGGAAGACAGTGTCTGTGAATGTAGAAGACTGCGGGAAGACAACGTCTGTGAATGTAGAAGACTGAGGGAAGACAGCGTCTGTGAATGTAGAAGACTGAGGGAAGACAGCGTCTGTGAATGTAGAAGACTGAGGGAAGACAGCGTCTGTGAATGTAGAAGACAGAGGGAAGACAGCGTCTGTGAATGTAGAAGACTGAGGGAAGACAGCGTCTGTGAATGTAGAAGACAGAGGGAAGACAGCGTCTGTGAATGTAGAAGACTGAGGGAAGACAGCGTCTGTGAATGTAGAGGACAGAGGGAAGACAGCGTCTGTGAATGTAGAAGACTGAGGGAAGACAGCGTCTGTGAATGTAGAAGACTGAGGGAAGACAGCGTCTTTGAATGTAGAAGACAGAGGGAAGACAGCGTCTGTGAATGTAGAAGACTGAGGGAAGACAGCGTCTGTGAATGTAGAAGACTGAGGGAAGACAGCGTCTGTGAATGTAGAGGAAAGAGGGAAGACAGCGTCTGTGAATGTAGAAGACTGAGGGAAGACAGCGTCTGTGAATGTAGAGGACAGAGGGAAGACAGCGTCTGTGAATGTAGAAGACTGAGGGAAGACAGCGTCTGTGAATGTAGAAGACTGAGGGAAGACAGCGTCTGTGAATGTAGAAGACAGAGGAAAGACAGCGTCTGTGAATGTAGAAGACAGAGGGAAGACAGCGTCTGTGAATGTAGACGACTGAGGGAAGACAGCGTCTGTGAATGTAGAAGACTGAGGGAAGACATCGTCTGTGAATGTAGAAGACTGAGGGAAGACAACGTCTGTGAATGTAGAAGACTGAGGGAAGACAGCGTCTGTGAATGTAGAAGACTGAGGGAAGACAGTGTCTGTGAATGCAGAAGACTGAGGGAAGACAGTGTCTGTGAATGCAGAAGACTGAGGGAAGACAGTGTCTGTGAATGTAGAAGACTGCGGGAAGACAACGTCTGTGAATGTAGAAGACTGAGGGAAGACAGCGTCTGTAAATGTAGAAGACTGAGGGAAGACAGCGTCTGTGAATGTAGAAGACTGAGGGAAGACAGCGTCTGTGAATGTAGAAGACAGAGGGAAGACAGCGTCTGTGAATGTAGAAGACTGAGGGAAGACAGCGTCTGTGAATGTAGAAGACAGAGGGAAGACAGCGTCTGTGAATGTAGAAGACTGAGGGAAGACAACGTCTGTGAATGTAGAAGACTGAGGGAAGACAGCGTCTGTGAATGTAGAAGACTGAGGGAAGACAGCGCCTGTGAATGTAGAAGACTGAGGGAAGACAGCGTCTGTGAATGTAGAAGACTGAGGGAAGAAAGCGTCTGTGAATGTAGAAGACTGAGGGAAGACAGCGTCTGTGAATGTAGAAGACAGGGGGAAGACAGCGTCTGTGAATGTAGAAGACAGAGGGAAGACAGCGTCTGTGAATGTAGAAGACTGAGGGAAGACAGCGTCTGTGAATGTAGAAGACTGAGGGAAGACAGCGCCTGTGAATGTAGAAGACTGAGGGAAGAAAGCGTCTGTGAATATAGAAGACTGAGGGAAGACAACGTCTGTGAATGTAGAAGACTGAGGGAAGACAGCGTCTGTGAATGTAGAAGACTGAGGGAAGACAGCGCCTGTGAATGTAGAAGACTGAGGGAAGAAAGCGTCTGTGAATGTAGAAGACTGAGGGAAGAAAGCGTCTGTGAATGTAGAAGACTGAGGGAAGACAGCGTCTGTGAATGTAGAAGACAGGGGGAAGACAGCGTCTGTGAATGTAGAAGACAGAGGGAAGACAGCGTCTGTGAATGTAGAAGACAGAGGAAAGACAGCGTCTGTGAATGTAGAAGACAGAGGGAAGACAGCGTCTGTGAATGTAGAAGACTGAGGGAAGACAGCGTCTGTGAATGTAGAAGACAGAGGGAAGACAGCGTCTGTGAATGTAGAAGACTGAGGGAAGACAACGTCTGTGAATGTAGAAGACTGAGGGAAGACAGCGTCTGTGAATGTAGAAGACTGAGGGAAGACAGCGTCTTTGAATGTAGAAGTCAGAGGGAAGACAACGTCTGTGAATGTAGAAGACTGAGGGAAGACAGCGTCTGTGAATGTAGAAGACTGAGGGAAGACAGCGTCTGTGAATGTAGAAGACAGAGGGAAGACAGCGTCTGTGAATGTAGAAGACTGAGGGAAGACAGCGTCTGTGAATGTAGAAGACTGAGGGAAGACAGCGTCTGTGAATGTAGAGGACAGAGGGAACACAGCGCCTGTGAATGTAGAAGACTGAGGGAAGACAGCGTCTGTGAATGTAGACTGAGGGAAGACAGCGTCTTTCAATGTAGAAGACAGAGGGAAGACAGCGTCTGTGAATGTAGAAGACTGAGGGAAGACAGCGTCTGTGAATGTAGAAGACTGAGGGAAGACAGCGTCTGTGAATGTAGAGGAAAGAGGGAAGACAGCGTCTGTGAATGTAGAAGACTGAGGGAAGACAGCGTCTGTGAATGTAGAGGACAGAGGGAAGACAGCGTCTGTGAATGTAGAAGACTTAGGGAAGACAGCGTCTGTGAATGTAGAAGACTGAGGGAACACAGCGTCTGTGAATGTAGAAGACAGAGGAAAGACAGCGTCTGTGAATGTAGAAGACAGAGGGAAGACAGCGTCTGTGAATGTAGACGACTGAGGGAAGAGAGCGTCTGTGAATGTAGAAGACTGAGGGAAGACATCGTCTGTGAATGTAGAAGACTGAGGGAAGACAACGTCTGTGAATGTAGAAGACTGAGGGAAGACAGCGTCTGTGAATGTAGAAGACTGAGGGAAGACAGCGTCTGTGAATGCAGAAGACTGAGGGAAGACAGTGTCTGTGAATGCAGAAGACTGAGGGAAGACAGTGTCTGTGAATGTAGAAGACTGCGGGAAGACAACGTCTGTGAATGTAGAAGACAGAGGGAAGACAGCGTCTGTGAATGTAGAAGACTGAGGGAAGACAGCGTCTGTGAATGTAGAAGACAGAGGGAAGACAGCGTCTGTGAATGTAGAAGACTGAGGGAAGACAGCGTCTGTGAATGTAGAAGACAGAGGGAAGACAGCGTCTGTGAATGTAGAAGACTGAGGGAAGACAGCGTCTGTGAATGTAGAAGACTGAGGGAAGACAGCGTCTGTGAATGTAGAAGACTGAGGGAAGACAGCGTCTGTGAATGTAGAAGACTGAGGGAAGACAGCGTCTGTGAATGTAGAAGACTGAGGGAAGACAGCGTCTGTGAATGTAGAAGACTGAGGGAAGACAGCGTCTGTGAATGTAGAAGACTGAGGGAAGACAGCGTCTGTGAATGTAGAAGACTGAGGGAAGACAGCGTCGTCTGTGAATGTAGAAGACTGAGGGAAGACAGCGTCTGTGAATGTAGAAGACAGAGGGAAGACTGTGAATGTAGAAGACAGAGGGAAGCGTCTGTGAATGTAGAAGACTGAGGGAAGACAGCGTCTGTGAATGTAGAAGACTGAGGGAAGACAGCGTCTGTGAATGTAGAAGACTGAGGGAAAGACAGCGTCTGTGAATGTAGAAGACTGAGGGAAGACAGCGTCTGTGAAAGTAGAAGACTGAGGGAAGACAGCGTCTGTGAATGTAGAAGACTGAGACAGCGTCTGTGGTAGAAGAGGGAAGACAACGTCTGTGAATGTAGAAGACTGAGGGAAGACTGTGAATGTAGAAGTCTGAGTGAAGACAGCGTCTGTGAATGTAGAAGACTGAGGGAAAACGACGTCTGTGAATGTAGAAGACTGAGGGAAGACAGCGTCTGTGAATGTAGAAGACTGAGGGAAGACAGCGTCTGTGAATGTAGAAGACTGAGGGAAGACAGCGTCTGTGAATGTAGAAGACTGAGGGAAGACAGCGTCTGTGAATGTAGAAGACTGAGGGAAGACAGCGTCTGTGAATGTAGAAGACTGTGAATGTGAGGGAAGACAGCGTCTGTGAATGTAGAAGACTGAGGGAAGACAGCGTCTGTGAATGTAGAAGACTGAGGGAAGACAGCGTCTGTGAATGTAGAAGACTGAGGGAAGACAGCGTCTGTGAATGTAGAAGACTGAGGGAAGACAGCGTCTGTGAATGTAGAAGACTGAGGGAAGACAGCGTCTGTGAATGGAGAAGACTGAGGGAAGACAGCGTCTGTGAATGGAGAAGACTGAGGGAAGACAGCGTCTGTGAATGTGTGAGGGAAGACAGCGTCTGTGAATGTGAGGGAAGACAGCGTCTGTGAATGTAGAAGACTGAGGGAAGACAGCGTCTGTGAATGTAGAAGACTGAGGGAAGACAGCGTCGTCTGTGAATGTAGAAGACTGAGGGAAGACAGCGTCTGTGAATGTAGAAGACTGAGGGAAGACAGCGTCTGTGAATGTAGAAGACTGAGGGAAGACAGCGTCTGTGAATGTAGAAGACTGAGGGAAGACAGCGTCTGTGAATGTAGAAGACTGAGGGAAGACAGCGTCTGTGAATGTAGAAGGCTGAGGGAAGACAGCGTCTGTGAATGTAGAAGACTGAGGGAAGACAGCGTCTGTGAATGTAGAAGACTGAGGGAAGACAGCGTCTGTGAATGTAGAAGACTGAGGGAAGACAGCGTCTGTGAATGTAGAAGATTGAGGGAAGACAGCGCTTGTGAATGTAGACAGAGGGAAGACAGCGGCTGTGAATGTAGAAGACTGAGGGAATACAGCGTCTGTGAATGTAGAAGACTGTGAATGTAGAAGACTGAGGGAAGACAGCGTCTGTGAATGTAGAAGACTGAGGGAAGACAGCGTCCGTGAATGTAGAAGACTGAGGGAAGACAGCGTCTGTGAATGTAGAAGACTGAGGGAAGACAGCGTCTGTGAATGTAGAAGACTGAGGGAAGACAGCGTCTGTGAATGTAGAAGACTGTGAATGTAGAAGACAGAGGGAAGACAGCGTCTGTGAATTTAGAAGACTGGGGGAAGACAGTGTCCGTGAATGTAGAAGACTGAGGGAAGACAGCGTCTGTGAATGTAGAAGACTGAGGGAAGACAGCGTCTGTGAATGTAGAAGACTGAGGGAAGACAGCGTCTGTGAATGTAGAAGACTGAGGGAAGACAGCGTCTGTGAATGTAGAAGACTGAGGGAAGACAGCGTCTGTGAATGTAGAAGACTGAGGGAAGACAGCGTCTGTGAATGTAGAAGACTGAGGGAAGACAGCGTCTGTGAATGTAGAAGACTGAGGGAAGACAGCGTCTGTGAATGTAGAAGACTGAGGGAAGACAGCGTCTGTGAATGTAGAAGACTGAGGGAAGACAGCGTCTGTGAATGTAGAAGACTGAGGGAAGACAGCGTCTGTGAATGTAGAAGACTGAGGGAAGACAGCGTCTGTGAATGTGTAGAAGAGCGTCTGTGAATGTAGAAGTCTGAGTGAAGACAGCGTCTGTGAATGTAGAAGACTGAGGGAAGACAGCGTCTGTGAATGTAGAAGACTGAGGGAAGACAGCGTCTGTGAATGTAGAAGACTGAGGGAAGACAGCGTCTGTGAATGTAGAAGACTGAGGGAAGACAGCGTCTGTGAATGTAGAAGACTGAGGGAAGACAGCGTCTGTGAATGTAGAAGACAGAGGGAAGACAGCGTCTGTGAATGTAGAAGACTGAGGGAAGACAGCGTCTGTGAATGTAGAAGACTGTGAATGTGAGGGAAGACAACGTCTGTGAATGTAGAAGACAGAGGGAAGACAGCGTCTGTGAATGTAGAAGACTGAGGGAAGACATCGTCTGTGAATGTAGAAGACTGAGGGAAGACAGCGTCTGTGAATGTAGAAGACTGAGGGAAGACAGCGTCTGTGAATGTAGAAGACTGAGGGAAGACAGCGTCTGTGAATGTAGAAGACTGAGGGAAGACAGCGTCTGTGAATGTAGAAGACTGAGGGAAGACAGCGTCTGTGAATGTAGAAGACTGAGGGAAGACAGCGTCTGTGAATGTAGAAGAGAAGAGGGAAGACAGCGTCTGTGAATGTGTGAGAAGACAGCGTCTGTGAATGTGAGGGAAGACAGCGTCTGTGAATGTAGAAGACTGAGGGAAGACAGCGTCTGTGAATGTAGAACTGAGGGAAGAGCGTCTGAGGGAAGACAGCGTCTGTGAATGTAGAAGACTGAGGGAAGACAGCGTCTGTGAATGTGAGGGAAGACATCGTCTGTGAATGTAGAAGACTGAGGGAAGACAACGTCTGTGAATGTAGAAGACAGAGGGAAGACAGCGTCTGTGAATGTAGAAGACTGAGGGAAGACATCGTCTGTGAATGTAGAAGGCTGAGGGAAGACAACGTCTGTGAATGTAGAAGACTGAGGGAAGACAGCGTCTGTGAATGTAGAAGACTGAGGGAAGACAGTGTCTGTGAATGCAGAAGACTGAGGGAAGACAGCGTCTGTGAATGTAGAAGACTGTGGGAAGAGGGAAGACAGCGTCTGTGAATGTAGAAGACTGAGGGAAGACAGCGTCTGTGAATGTAGAAGACTGAGGGAAGACAGCGTCTGTGAATGTAGAAGACTGAGGGAAGACAGCGTCTGTGAATGTAGAAGACTGAGGGAAGACAGCGTCTGTGAATGTAGAAGACTGAGGGAAGACTGCGTCTGTGAATGTAGAAGACTGAGGGAAGACAGCGTCTGTTAATGTAGAAGAGCGTCTGTGAATGTGAGGGAAGACAGCGTCTGTGAATGTAGAAGACTGAGGGAAGACAGCGTCTGTGAATGTAGAAGACTGAGGGAAGACAGCGTCTGTGAATGTAGAAGACAGAGGGAAGCCAGCGTCTGTGAATGTAGAAGACTGAGGGAAGGCAGCGTCTGTGAATGTAGAAGACACTGTGAATGTGAGGGAAGACAGCGTCTGTGAATGTAGAAGACAGAGGGAAGACAGCGTCTGTGAATGTAGAAGACAGAGGGAAGACAGCGTCTGTGAATGTAGAAGACTGAGGGAAGACAGCGTCTGTGAATGTAGAAGACTGAGGGAAGACAGCGTCTGTGAATGTAGAAGACTGAGGGAAGACAGCGTCTGTGAATGTAGAAGACTGAGGGAAGACAGCGTCTGTGAATGTAGAAGACTGAGGGAAGACAGCGTCTGTGAATGTAGAAGACTGAGGGAAGACAGCGTCTGTGAATGTGTGAGGGAAGACAGCGTCTGTGAATGTGAGGGAAGACAGCGTCTGTGAATGTAGAAGACTGAGGGAAGACAGCGTCTGTGAATGTAGAAGACTGAGGGAAGACAGCGTCTGTGAATGTAGAAGACTGAGGGAAGACAGCGTCTGTGAATGTAGAAGACTGAGGGAAGACAGCGTCTGTGAATGTAGAATGTAGAAGACTGAGGGAAGACAGCGTCTGTGAATGTAGAAGACTGAGGGAAGACAGCGTCTGTGAATGTAGAAGACTGAGGGAAGACAGCGTCTGTGAATGTAGAAGACTGAGGGAAGACAGCGTCGTCTGTGAATGTAGAAGACTGTGAATGTAGAGGGAAGACAGCGTCTGTGAATGTAGAAGAAGACAGCGTCTGTGAATGTAGAAGACTGAGGGAAGACAGAGTCTGTGAATGTAGAAGACTGAGGGAAGACAGCGTCTGTGAATGTAGAAGACTGAGGGAAGACAGCGTCTGTGAATGTAGAAGACTGAGGGAAGACAGCGTCTGTGAATGTAGAAGACTGAGGGAAGACAGCGTCTGTGAATGTAGAAGACTGAGGGAAGACAGCGTCTGTGAATGTAGAAGACTGAGGGAAGACAGCGTCTGTGCAGGTAGAAGTGAGGGAAGACAGCGTCTGTGAATGTAGAAGACTGAGGGAAGACAGCGTCTGTGAATGTAGAAGACTGAGGGAAGACAGCGTCTGTGAATGTAGAAGACTGAGGGAAGACAGCGTCTGTGAATGTAGAAGACTGAGGGAAGACAGCGTCTGTGAATGTAGAAGACTGAGGGAAGACAGCGTCTGTGAATGTAGAAGACTGAGGGAAGACAGCGTCTGTGAATGTAGAAGACTGAGGGAAGACAGCGTCTGTGAATGTAGAAGACAGAGGGAAGACAGCGTCTGTGAATGTAGAAGACTGAGGGAAGACAGCGTCTGTGAATGTAGAAGACTGAGGGAAGACAGCGTCTGTGAATGTAGAAGACTGAGGGAAGACATGTAGAAGACAGAGGGAAGACAGCGTCTGTGAATGTAGAATGAGGGAAGACAGCGTCTGTGAATGTAGAAGACTGAGGGAAGACAGCGTCTGTGAATGTAGAAGACTGAGGGAAGACAGCGTCTGTGAGGGAAGAATGTAGAAGACAGAGGGAAGACTGAGGGAAGCGTCTGTGAATGTAGAAGACTGAGGGAAAACGACGTCTGTGAATGTAGAAGACTGAGGGAAGACAGCGTCTGTGAATGTAGAAGACTGAGGGAAGACAGCGTCTGTGAATGTAGAAGACTGAGGGAAGACAGCGTCTGTGAATGTAGAAGACTGAGGGAAGACAGCGTCTGTGAATGTAGAAGACTGAGGGAAGACAGCGTCTGTGAATGTAGAAGACTGAGGGAAGACAGCGTCTGTGAATGTAGAAGACTGAGGGAAGACAGCGTCTGTGAATGTAGAAGACAGAGGGAAGACAGCGTCTGTGAATGTAGAAGACTGAGGGAAGACAGCGTCTGTGAATGTAGAAGACTGAGGGAAGACAGCGTCTGTGAATGTAGAAGACTGAGGGAAGACAGCGTCTGTGAATGTAGAAGACTGAGGGAAGACAGCGTCTGTGAATGTAGAAGACTGAGGGAAGACAGCGTCTGTGAATGTAGAAGACTGAGGGAAGACAGCGTCTGTGAATGTAGAAGACTGAGGGAAGACAGCGTCTGTGAATGTAGAAGACTGAGGGAAGACAGCGTCTGTGAATGTAGAAGACTGAGGGAAGACAGCGTCTGTGAATGTAGAAGACTGAGGGAAGACAGCGTCTGTGAATGTAGAAGACTGAGGGAAGACAGCGTCTGTGAATGTAGAAGACTGAGGGAAGACAGTCGTCTGTGAATGTAGAAGACTGAGGGAAGACAGCGGGAAGACAGCGTCTGTGAATGTAGAAGACTGAGGGAAGACAGCGTCTGTGAATGTAGAAGACTGAGGGAAGACAGCGTCTGTGAATGTAGAAGACAGAGGGAAGACAGCGTCTGTGAATGTAGAAGACTGAGGGAAGACAGCGTCTGTGAATGTAGACGACTGAGGGAAGACAGCGTCTGTGAATGTAGAAGACTGAGGGAAGACAGCGTCTGTGAATGTAGAAGACAGAGGGAAGACAAGCGTCTGTGAATGTAGAAGACTGAGGGAAGACAGCGTCTGTGAATGTAGAAGACTGAGGGAAGACAGCGTCTGTGAATGTAGAAGACAGAGGGAAGACAGCGTCTGTGAATGTAGAAGACTGAGGGAAGACAGCGTCTGTGAATGTAGAAGACTGAGGGAAGACAGCGTCTGTGAATGTAGAAGACTGAGGGAAGACAGCGTCTGTGAATGTAGAAGACTGAGGGAAGACAGCGTCTGTGAATGTAGAAGACTGAGGGAAGACAGCGTCTGTGAATGGAGAAGACTGAGGGAAGACAGCGTCTGTGAATGTAGAAGACTGAGGGAAGACAGCGTCTGTGAATGTAGAAGACTGAGGGAAGACAGCGTCTGTGAATGTAGAAGACTGAGGGAAGACAGCGTCTGTGAATGTAGAAGACTGATGGAAGACAACGTCTGTGAATGTAGAAGACTGAGGGAAGACAGCGTCTGTGAATGTAGAAGACTGAGGGAAGACAGCGTCTGTGAATGTAGAAGACTGAGGGAAGACAGCGTCTGTGAATGTAGAAGACTGAGGGAAGACAGCGTCTGTGAATGTAGAAGTGAGGGAAGACAGCGTCTGTGAATGTGAGGGAAGACAGTGTCCGTGAATGTAGAAGACTGAGGGAAGACAGCGTCTGTGAATGTAGAAGACTGAGGGAAGACAGCGTCTGTGAATGTAGAAGACTGAGGGAAGACAGCGTCTGTGAATGTAGAAGACTGTGAATGTAGAAGACTGAGGGAAGAGGGAAGACAGCGTCTGTGAATGTAGAAGACTGAGGGAAGAGGGAAGACAGCGTCTGTGAATGTAGAAGACTGAGGGAAGACAGCGTCTGTGAATGTAGAAGACTGAGGGAAGACAACGTCTGTGAATGTAGAAGACTGAGGGAAGACAGCGTCTGTGAATGTAGAAGCCAGAGGGAAGACAGCGTCTGTGAATGTAGAAGACTGAGGGAAGACAGCGTCTGTGAATGTAGAAGTCTGAGTGAAGACAGCGTCTGTGAATGTAGAAGACAGAGGGAAGACATCGTCTGTAAATGTAGAAGACTGAGGGAAGACAGCGTCTGTGAATGTAGAAGACTGAGGGAAGACAGCGGGAAGACAGCGTCTGTGAATGTAGAAGACTGAGGGAAGACAGCGTCTGTGAATGTAGAAGACTGAGGGAAGACAGCGTCTGTGAATGTAGAAGACAGAGGGAAGACAGCGTCTGTGAATTTAGAAGACTGGGGGAAGACAGTGTCCGTGAATGTAGAAGACTGAGGGAAGACAGCGTCTGTGAATGTGAGGGAAGACAGCGTCTGTGAATGTAGAAGACTGAGGGAAGACAGCGTCTGTGAATGTAGAAGACTGAGGGAAGACAGCGTCTGTGAATGTAGAGAAGACTGAGGGAAGACAGCGTCTGTGAATGTAGAAGACTGAGGGAAGACAGCGTCTGTGAATGTAGAAGACTGAGGGAAGACAGCGTCTGTGAATGTAGAAGACAGAGGAAGACAGCGTCTGTGAATGTAGAAGACAGAGGGAAGACAGCGTCTGTGAATGTAGAAGACTGAGGGAAGACAGCGTCTGTGAATGTAGAAGAAGAGAGGGAAGACAGCGTCTGTGAATGTAGAAGACTTAGGGAAGACAGCGTCTGTGAATGTAGAAGACTGAGGGAAGACAGCGTCTGTGAATGTAGAAGACTGAGGGAAGACAGCGTCTGTGAATGTAGAAGACTGAGGGAAGACAGCGTCTGTGAATGTAGAAGACTGAGGGAAGACAGCGTCTGTGAATGTAGAAGACTGAGGGAAGACAGCGTCTGTGAATGTAGAAGACTGAGGGAAGACAGCGTCTGTGAATGTAGAAGACTGAGGGAAGACAGCGTCTGTGAATGTAGAAGACTGAGGGAAGACAGCGTCTGTGAATGTAGAAGACTGAGGGAAGACAGCGTCTGTGAATGTAGAAGACAGAGGGAAGACAGCGTCTGTGAATGTAGAAGACTGAGGGAAGACAGCGTCTGTGAATGTAGAAGACAGAGGGAAGACAGCGTCTGTGAATGTAGAAGACTGAGGGAAGACAGCGTCTGTGGACTGAGGGAAGAGGTAGAAGACACAGCGTCTGTGAATGTAGAAGACTGAGGGAAGACAGCGTCTGTGAATGTAGAAGACTGAGGGAAGACAGCGTCTGTGAATGTAGAAGACTGAGGGAAGACAGCGTCTGTGAATGTAGAAGACTGAGGGAAGACAGCGTCTGTGAATGTAGAAGACTGAGGGAAGACAGCGTCTGTGAATGTAGAAGACTGAGGGAAGACAGCGTCTGTGAATGTAGAAGACTGAGGGAAGACAGCGGGACGACAGCGTCTGTGAATGTAGAAGACTGAGGGAAGACAGCGTCTGTGAATGTAGAAGACTGAGGGAAGACAGCGTCTGTGAATGTAGAAGACTGAGGGAAGACAGCGTCTGTGAATGTAGAAGACTGAGGGAAGACAGCGTCTGTGAATGTAGAAGACTGAGGGAAGACAGCGTCTGTGAATGTAGAAGACTGAGGGAAGACAGCGTCTGTGAATGTAGAAGACTGAGGGAAGACAGCGTCTGTGAATGTAGAAGACTGAGGGAAGAAAGCGTCTGTGAATGTAGAAGACTGAGGGAAGACAGCGTCTGTGAATGTAGAAGACAGGGGGAAGACAGCGTCTGTGAATGTAGAAGACAGAGGGAAGACAGCGTCTGTGAATGTAGAAGACAGAGGAAAGACAGCGTCTGTGAATGTAGAAGACAGAGGGAAGACAGCGTCTGTGAATGTAGAAGACTGAGGGAAGACAGCGTCTGTGAATGTAGAAGACAGAGGGAAGACAGCGTCTGTGAATGTAGAAGACTGAGGGAAGACAACGTCTGTGAATGTAGAAGACTGAGGGAAGACAGCGTCTGTGAATGTAGAAGACTGAGGGAAGACAGCGTCTTTGAATGTAGAAGTCAGAGGGAAGACAACGTCTGTGAATGTAGAAGACTGAGGGAAGACAGCGTCTGTGAATGTAGAAGACTGAGGGAAGACAGCGTCTGTGAATGTAGAAGACAGAGGGAAGACAGCGTCTGTGAATGTAGAAGACTGAGGGAAGACAGCGTCTGTGAATGTAGAAGACTGAGGGAAGACAGCGTCTGTGAATGTAGAGGACAGAGGGAAGACAGCGTCTGTGAATGTAGAAGACTGAGGGAAGACAGCGTCTGTGAATGTAGACTGAGGGAAGACAGCGTCTTTCAATGTAGAAGACAGAGGGAAGACAGCGTCTGTGAATGTAGAAGACTGAGGGAAGACAGCGTCTGTGAATGTAGAAGACTGAGGGAAGACAGCGTCTGTGAATGTAGAGGAAAGAGGGAAGACAGCGTCTGTGAATGTAGAAGACTGAGGGAAGACAGCGTCTGTGAATGTAGAGGACAGAGGGAAGACAGCGTCTGTGAATGTAGAAGACTGAGGGAAGACAGCGTCTGTGAATGTAGAAGACTGAGGGAAGACAGCGTCTGTGAATGTAGAAGACAGAGGAAAGACAGCGTCTGTGAATGTAGAAGACAGAGGGAAGACAGCGTCTGTGAATGTAGACGACTGAGGGAAGACAGCGTCTGTGAATGTAGAAGACTGAGGGAAGACATCGTCTGTGAATGTAGAAGACTGAGGGAAGACAACGTCTGTGAATGTAGAAGACTGAGGGAAGACAGCGTCTGTGAATGTAGAAGACTGAGGGAAGACAGCGTCTGTGAATGCAGAAGACTGAGGGAAGACAGTGTCTGTGAATGCAGAAGACTGAGGGAAGACAGTGTCTGTGAATGTAGAAGACTGCGGGAAGACAACGTCTGTGAATGTAGAAGACTGAGGGAAGACAGCGTCTGTAAATGTAGAAGACTGAGGGAAGACAGCGTCTGTGAATGTAGAAGACTGAGGGAAGACAGCGTCTGTGAATGTAGAAGACAGAGGGAAGACAGCGTCTGTGAATGTAGAAGACTGAGGGAAGACAGCGTCTGTGAATGTAGAAGACAGAGGGAAGACAGCGTCTGTGAATGTAGAAGACTGAGGGAAGACAGCGTCTGTGAATGTAGAGGACAGAGGGAAGACAGCGTCTGTGAATGTAGAAGACTGAGGGAAGACAGCGTCTGTGAATGTAGAAGACTGAGGGAAGACAGCGTCTTTGAATGTAGAAGACAGAGGGAAGACAGCGTCTGTGAATGTAGAAGACTGAGGGAAGACAGCGTCTGTGAATGTAGAAGACTGAGGGAAGACAGCGTCTGTGAATGTAGAGGAAAGAGGGAAGACAGCGTCTGGGAATGTAGAAGACTGAGGGAAGACAGCGTCTGTGAATGTAGAGGACAGAGGGAAGACAGCGTCTGTGAATGTAGAAGACTGAGGGAAGACAGCGTCTGTGAATGTAGAAGACTGAGGGAAGACAGCGTCTGTGAATGTAGAAGACAGAGGAAAGACAGCGTCTGTGAATGTAGAAGACAGAGGGAAGACAGCGTCTGTGAATGTAGACGACTGAGGGAAGACAGCGTCTGTGAATGTAGAAGACTGAGGGAAGACATCGTCTGTGAATGTAGAAGACTGAGGGAAGACAACGTCTGTGAATGTAGAAGACTGAGGGAAGACAGCGTCTGTGAATGTAGAAGACTGAGGGAAGACAGTGTCTGTGAATGCAGAAGACTGAGGGAAGACAGTGTCTGTGAATGCAGAAGACTGAGGGAAGACAGTGTCTGTGAATGTAGAAGACTGCGGGAAGACAATGTCTGTGAATGTAGAAGACTGAGGGAAGACAGCGTCTGTAAATGTAGAAGACTGAGGGAAGACAGCGTCTGTGAATGTAGAAGACTGAGGGAAGACAGCGTCTGTGAATGTAGAAGACAGAGGGAAGACAGCGTCTGTGAATGTAGAAGACTGAGGGAAGACAGCGTCTGTGAATGTAGAAGACAGAGGGAAGACAGCGTCTGTGAATGTAGAAGACTGAGGGAAGACAACGTCTGTGAATGTAGAAGACTGAGGGAAGACAGCGTCTGTGAATGTAGAAGACTGAGGGAAGACAGCGCCTGTGAATGTAGAAGACTGAGGGAAGAAAGCGTCTGTGAATGTAGAAGACTGAGGGAAGAAAGCGTCTGTGAATGTAGAAGACTGAGGGAAGACAGCGTCTGTGAATGTAGAAGACTGAGGGAAGACAGCGTCTGTGAATGTAGAAGACAGAGGGAAGACAGCGTCTGTGAATGTAGAAGACAGAGGGAAGACAGCGTCTGTGAATGTAGAAGACAGAGGGAAGACAGCGTCTGTGAATGTAGAAGACTGAGGGAAGACAGCGTCTGTGAATGTAGAAGACAGAGGGAAGACAGCGTCTGTGAATGTAGAAGACTGAGGGAAGACAACGTCTGTGAATGTAGAAGACTGAGGGAAGACAGCGTCTGTGAATGTAGAAGACTGAGGGAAGACAGCGTCTTTGAATGTAGAAGTCAGAGGGAAGACAACGTCTGTGAATGTAGAAGACTGAGGGAAGACAGCGTCTGTGAATGTAGAAGACTGAGGGAAGACAGCGTCTGTGAATGTAGAAGACAGAGGGAAGACAGCGTCTGTGAATGTAGAAGACTGAGGGAAGACAGCGTCTGTGAATGTAGAAGACTGAGGGAAGACAGCGTCTGTGAATGTAGAGGACAGAGGGAACACAGCGCCTGTGAATGTAGAAGACTGAGGGAAGACAGCGTCTGTGAATGTAGACTGAGGGAAGACAGCGTCTTTCAATGTAGAAGACAGAGGGAAGACAGCGTCTGTGAATGTAGAAGACTGAGGGAAGACAGCGTCTGTGAATGTAGAAGACTGAGGGAAGACAGCGTCTGTGAATGTAGAGGAAAGAGGGAAGACAGCGTCTGTGAATGTAGAAGACTGAGGGAAGACAGCGTCTGTGAATGTAGAGGACAGAGGGAAGACAGCGTCTGTGAATGTAGAAGACTGAGGGAAGACAGCGTCTGTGAATGTAGAAGACTGAGGGAAGACAGCGTCTGTGAATGTAGAAGACAGAGGAAAGACAGCGTCTGTGAATGTAGAAGACAGAGGGAAGACAGCGTCTGTGAATGTAGACGACTGAGGGAAGAGAGCGTCTGTGAATGTAGAAGACTGAGGGAAGATATCGTCTGTGAATGTAGAAGACTGAGGGAAGACAACGTCTGTGAATGTAGAAGACTGAGGGAAGACAGCGTCTGTGAATGTAGAAGACTGAGGGAAGACAGCGTCTGTGAATGCAGAAGACTGAGGGAAGACAGTGTCTGTGAATGCAGAAGACTGAGGGAAGACAGTGTCTGTGAATGTAGAAGACTGCGGGAAGACAACGTCTGTGAATGTAGAAGACTGAGGGAAGACAGCGTCTGTAAATCTAGAAGACTGAGGGAAGACAGCGTCTGTGAATGTAGAAGACTGAGGGAAGACAGCGTCTGTGAATGTAGAAGACAGAGGGAAGACAGCGTCTGTGAATGTAGAAGACTGAGGGAAGACAGCGTCTGTGAATGTAGAAGACAGAGGGAAGACAGCGTCTGTGAATGTAGAAGACTGAGGGAAGACAGCGTCTGTGAATGTAGAGGACAGAGGGAAGACAGCGTCTGTGAATGTAGAAGACTGAGGGAAGACAGCGTCTGTGAATGTAGAAGACTGAGGGAAGACAGCGTCTTTGAATGTAGAAGACAGAGGGAAGACAGCGTCTGTGAATGTAGAAGACTGAGGGAAGACAGCGTCTGTGAATGTAGAAGACTGAGGGAAGACAGCGTCTGTGAATGTAGAGGAAAGAGGGAAGACAGCGTCTGGGAATGTAGAAGACTGAGGGAAGACAGCGTCTGTGAATGTAGAGGACAGAGGGAAGACAGCGTCTGTGAATGTAGAAGACTGAGGGAAGACAGCGTCTGTGAATGTAGAAGACTGAGGGAAGACAGCGTCTGTGAATGTAGAAGACAGAGGAAAGACAGCGTCTGTGAATGTAGAAGACAGAGGGAAGACAGCGTCTGTGAATGTAGACGACTGAGGGAAGACAGCGTCTGTGAATGTAGAAGACTGAGGGAAGACATCGTCTGTGAATGTAGAAGACTGAGGGAAGACAACGTCTGTGAATGTAGAAGACTGAGTTAAGACAGCGTCTGTGAATGTAGAAGACTGAGGGAAGACAGTGTCTGTGAATGCAGAAGACTGAGGGAAGACAGTGTCTGTGAATGCAGAAGACTGAGGGAAGACAGTGTCTGTGAATGTAGAAGACTGCGGGAAGACAACGTCTGTGAATGTAGAAGACTGAGGGAAGACAGCGTCTGTAAATGTAGAAGACTGAGGGAAGACAGCGTCTGTGAATGTAGAAGACTGAGGGAAGACAGCGTCTGTGAATGTAGAAGACAGAGGGAAGACAGCGTCTGTGAATGTAGAAGACTGAGGGAAGACAGCGTCTGTGAATGTAGAAGACAGAGGGAAGACAGCGTCTGTGAATGTAGAAGACTGAGGGAAGACAACGTCTGTGAATGTAGAAGACTGAGGGAAGACAGCGTCTGTGAATGTAGAAGACTGAGGGAAGACAGCGCCTGTGAATGTAGAAGACTGAGGGAAGAAAGCGTCTGTGAATGTAGAAGACTGAGGGAAGACAGCGTCTGTGAATGTAGAAGACTGAGGGAAGACAGCGTCTGTGAATGTAGAAGACTGAGGGAAGACAGCGTCTGTGAATGTAGAAGACAGAGGGAAGACAGCGTCTGTGAATGTAGAAGACAGAGGGAAGACAGCGTCTGTGAATGTAGAAGACAGAGGGAAGACAGCGTCTGTGAATGTAGAAGACAGAGGGAAGACAGCGTCTGTGAATGTAGAAGACTGAGGGAAGACAGCGTCTGTGAATGTAGAAGACTGAGGGAAGACAGCGTCTGTGAATGTAGAAGACTGAGGGAAGACAGCGTCTGTGAATGTAGAAGACTGAGGGAAGACAGCGTCTGTGAATGTAGAAGACTGAGGGAAGACAGCGTCTGTGAATGTAGAAGACTGAGGGAAGACAACGTCTGTGAATGTAGAAGACTGAGGGAAGACAGCGTCTGTGAATGTAGAAGACTGAGGGAAGACAGCGTCTGTGAATGTAGAAGACAGAGGGAAGACAGCGTCTGTGAATGTAGAAGACTGAGGGAAGACAGCGTCTGTGAATGTAGAAGACTGAGGGAAGACAGCGTCTGTGAATGTAGAAGACAGAGGGAAGACAGCGTCTGTGAATGTAGAAGACTGAGGGAAGACAGCGTCTGTGAATGTAGACTGAGGGAAGACAGCGTCTTTCAATGTAGAAGACAGAGGGAAGACAGCGTCTGTGAATGTAGAAGACAGAGGGAAGACAGCGTCTGTGAATGTAGAAGACTGAGGGAAGACAGCGTCTGTGAATGTAGAGGAAAGAGGGAAGACAGCGTCTGTGAATGTAGAAGACTGAGGGAAGACAGCGTCTGTGAATGTAGAGGACAGAGGGAAGACAGCGTCTGTGAATGTAGAAGACTGAGGGAAGACAGCGTCTGTGAATGTAGAAGACTGAGGGAAGACAGCGTCTGTGAATGTAGAAGACAGAGGAAAGACAGCGTCTGTGAATGTAGAAGACAGAGGGAAGACAGCGTCTGTGAATGTAGACGACTGAGGGAAGACAGCGTCTGTGAATGTAGAAGACTGAGGGAAGACATCGTCTGTGAATGTAGAAGACTGAGGGAAGACAACGTCTGTGAATGTAGAAGACTGAGGGAAGACAGCGTCTGTGAATGTAGAAGACTGAGGGAAGACAGCGTCTGTGAATGCAGAAGACTGAGGGAAGACAGTGTCTGTGAATGCAGAAGACTGAGGGAAGACAGTGTCTGTGAATGTAGAAGACTGCGGGAAGACAACGTCTGTGAATGTAGAAGACTGAGGGAAGACAGCGTCTGTGAATGTAGAAGACTGAGGGAAGACAGCGTCTGTGAATGTAGAAGACTGAGGGAAGACAGCGTCTGTGAATGTAGAAGACAGAGGGAAGACAGCGTCTGTGAATGTAGAAGACTGAGGGAAGACAGCGTCTGTGAATGTAGAAGACAGAGGGAAGACAGCGTCTGTGAATGTAGAAGACTGAGGGAAGACAGCGTCTGTGAATGTAGAAGACTGAGGGAAGACAGCGTCTGTGAATGTAGAAGACTGAGGGAAGACAGCGTCTGTGAATGTAGAAGACAGAGGGAAGACAGCGTCTGTGAATGTAGAAGACTGAGGGAAGACAGCGTCTGTGAATGTAGAAGACTGAGGGAAGACAGCGTCTGTGAATGTAGAAGACAGAGGGAAGACATCGTCTGTGAATGTAGAAGACTGAGGGAAGACAACGTCTGTGAATGTAGAAGACAGAGGGAAGACAGCGTCTGTGAATGTAGAAGACTGAGGGAAGACATCGTCTGTGAATGTAGAAGGCTGAGGGAAGACAACGTCTGTGAATGACAGAGAAGACAGCGTCTGTGATGGAAGAAGAACAGCGTCTGTCAATGTAGAAGACTGAGGGAAGACAGCGTCTGTGAATGTAGAAGACTGAGGGAAGACAGCGTCTGTGAATGTAGACGACTGAGGGAAGAGGGAAAGACAGCGTCTGTGAATGTAGAAGACTGAGGGAAGACAGCGTCTGTGAATGTAGAAGACTGAGGGAAGACAGCGTCTGTGAATGTAGAAGACTGAGGGAAGACAGCGTCTGTGAATGTAGAAGACTGAGGGAAGACAACGTCTGTGAATGTAGAAGACTGAGGGAAGACAGCGTCTGTGAATGTAGAAGACTGAGGGAAGACAGCGTCTGTGAATGTAGACTGAGGGAAGACAGCGTCTGTGAATGTAGAAGACTGAGGGAAGACAGCGTCTGTGAATGTAGAAGACTGAGGGAAGACAGCGTCTGTGAATGTAGAAGACTGAGGGAAGACAGCGTCTGTGAATGTAGAAGACTGAGGGAAGACAGCGTCTGTGAATGTAGAAGACTGAGGGAAGACAGCGTCTGTGAATGTAGAAGACTGAGGGAAGACAGCGTCTGTGAATGTAGAAGACTGAGGGAAGAGGGAAGACAGACGTCTGTGAATGTAGAAGACTGAGGGAAGACAGCGTCTGTGAAAGTAGAAGACTGAGGGAAGACAGCGTCTGTGAATGTAGAAGACTGAGGGAAGACAGCGTCTGTGAATGTAGAAGACAGAGGGAAGAGGGAAGACAGCGTCTGTGAATGTAGAAGACTGAGGGAAGACAGCGTCTGTGAATGTAGAAGACTGAGGGAAGACAGGGTCTGTGAATGTAGAAGACTGAGGGAAGACAGCGTCTGTGAATGTAGAAGACTGAGGGAAGACAGCGTCTGTGAATGTAGAAGACTGAGGGAAGACAGCGTCTGTGAATGTAGAAGACTGAGGGAAGACAGTCTGTGAATGTAGAAGACTGAGGGAAGACAACGTCTGTGAATGTAGAAGACTGAGGGAAGACAGCGTCTGTGAATGTAGAAGACTGAGGGAAGACAGCGTCTGTGAATGAGGGAAGACAGCTTCTGTGAATGTAGAAGACAGAGGGAAGACAGCGTCTGTGAATGTAGAAGACTGAGGGAAGACAGCGTCTGTGAATGTAAGACTGAGGGAAGACAGCGTATGTGAATGTAGAAGACTGAGGGAAGACAGCGTCTGTGAATGTAGAAGACTGAGGGAAGCGTCTGTGAATGTAGAAGACTGAGGGAAGACAGCGTCTGTGAATGTAGAAGACTGAGGGAAGACAGCGTCTGTGAATGTAGAAGACTGAGGGAAGACAGCGTCTGTGAATGTAGAAGACTGAGGGAAGACAGCGTCTGTGAATGTAGAAGACTGAGGGAAGACAGCGTCTGTGAATGTAGAAGACTGAGGGAAGACAGCGTCTGTGAATGTAGAAGACTTAGGGAAGACAGCGTCTGTGAATGTAGAAGACTGAGGGAAGACAGCGTCTGTGGATGTAGAAGACTGAGGGAAGACAGCGTCTGTGAATGTAGAAGACTGAGGGAAGACAGCGTCTGTGAATGTCTGAGGGAAGACAGCGTCTGTAAATGTAGAAGACTGAGGGAAGAGCGTCTGTGAATGTAGAAGACAGCGTCTGTGAATGTAGAAGACTGAGGGAAGACAGCGTCTGTGAATGTAGAAGACTGAGGGAAGACAGCGTCTGTGAATGTAGAAGACTGAGGGAAGACAGCGTCTGTGAATGTAGAAGACTGAGGGAAGACAGCGTCTGTGAATGTAGAAGACTGAGGGAAGACAGCGTCTGTGAATGTAGAAGACTGAGGGAAGACAGCGTCTGTGAATGTAGAAGACTGAGGGAAGACAGCGTCTGTGAATGTAGAAGACTGAGGGAAGACAGCGTCTGTGAATGTAGAAGACTGAGGGAAGACAGCGTCTGTGAATGTAGAAGACTGAGGGAAGACAGCGTCTGTGAATGTGACTGAGAAGACACTGAGGGAAGACAGCGTCTGTGAATGTAGAAGACTGAGGGAAGACAGCGTCTGTGAATGTAGAAGACTGAGGGAAGACAGCGTCTGTGAATGTAGAAGGAAGACAGCGTCTGTGAATGTAGAAGACTGAGGGAAGACAGCGTCTGTGAATGTAGAAGACTGAGGGAAGACAGCGTCTGTGAATGTAGAAGACTGAGGGAAGACAGCGTCTGGAATGTAGAAGACAGCGTCTGTGAATGTAGAAGACTGAGGGAAGACAGCGTCTGTGAATGTAGAAGACTGAGGGAAGACAGCGTCTGTGAATGTAGAAGACTGAGGGAAGACAGCGTCTGTGAATGTAGAAGTGAGGGAAGACAGCGTCTGTGAATGTAGAAGACTGAGGGAAGACAGCGTCTGTGAATGTAGAAGACTGAGGGAAGACAGCGTCTGTGAATGTAGAAGACTGAGGGAAGACAGCGTCTGTGAATGTAGAAGACTGAGGGAAGACAGCGTCTGTGAATGTAGAAGACTGAGGGAAGACAGCGTCTGTGAATGTAGAAGACTGAGGGAAGACAGCGTCTGTGAATGTAGAAGACTGAGGGAAGACAGCGTCTGTGAATGTAGAAGACTGAGGGAAGACAGCGTCTGTGAATGTAGAAGACTGAGGGAAGACAGCGTCTGTGAATGTAGAAGACTGAGGGAAGACAGCGTCTGTGAATGTAGAAGACTGAGGGAAGACAGCGTCTGTGAATGTAGAAGACTGAGGGAAGACAGCGTCTGTGAATGTAGAAGACTGAGGGAAGACAGCGTCTGTGAATGTAGAAGACTGAGGGAAGACAGCGTCTGTGAATGTAGAAGACTGAGGGAAGACAGCGTCTGTGAATGTAGAAGACTGAGGGAAGACAGCGTCTGTGAATGTAGAAGACTGAGGGAAGACAGCGTCTGTGAATGTAGAAGACTGAGGGAAGACAGCGTCTGTGAATGTAGAAGACTGAGGGAAGACAGCGTCTGTGAATGTAGAAGACTGAGGGAAGACAGCGTCTGTGAATGTAGAAACTGAGGGAAGACAGCGTCTGTGAATGTAGAAGACTGAGGGAAGACAGCGTCTGTGAATGTAGAAGACTGAGGGAAGACAGCGTCTGTGAATGTAGAAGACTGAGGGAAGACAGCGTCTGTGAATGTAGAAGACTGAGGGAAGACAGCGTCTGTGAATGTAGAAGACTGAGGGAAGACAGCGTCTGTGAATGTAGAAGACTGAGGGAAGACAGCGTCTGTGAATGTAGAAGACTGAGGGAAGACAGCGTCTGTGAATGTAGAAGACTGAGGGAAGACAGCGTCTGTGAATGTAGAAGACTGAGGGAAGACAGCGTCTGTGAATGTAGAAGAGTGAGGGAAGACAGCGTCTGTGACTGTAGGGAAGACAGAAGACTGAGGGAAGACAGCGTCTGTGAATGTAGAAGACTGAGGGAAGACAGCGTCTGTGAATGTAGAAGACTGAGGGAAGACAGCGTCTGTGAATGTAGAAGACTGAGGGAAGGGTAGAAGACAGACAGCGTCTGTGAATGTAGAAGACTGAGGGAAGACAGCGTCTGTGAATGTAGAAGACTGAGGGAAGACAGCGTCTGTGAATGGAAGACTGAGGGAAGTCAACGTCTGTGAATGTAGTAGACTGAGGGAAGACAGCGTCTGTTAATGTAGAAGACTGATTGAAGACAGCGTCTGTGAATGTAGAAGACTGAGGGAAGACAGCGTCTGTGAATGTAGAAGTCTGAGTGAAGACAGCGTCTGTGAATGTGTGAGGGAAGACAACGTCTGTGAATGTAGAAGACTGAGGGAAGACAGCGTCTGTGAATGTAGAAGACTGAGGGAAGACAGCGTCTGTGAATGTAGAAGACTGAGGGAAGACAGCGTCTGTGAATGTAGAAGACTGAGGGAAGACAGCGTCTGTGAATGTAGAAGACTGAGGGAAGACAGCGTCTGTGAATGTAGAAGACTGAGGGAAGACAGCGTCTGTGAATGTAGAAGACTGAGGGAAGACAGCGTCTGTGAATGTAGAAGACTGAGGGAAGACAGCGTCTGTGAATGTAGAAGACTGAGGGAAGACAGCGTCTGTGAATGTAGAAGACTGAGGGAAGACAGCGTCTGTGAATGTAGAAGACTGAGGGAAGACAGCGTCTGTGAATGTAGAAGACTGAGGGAAGACAGCGTCTGTGAATGTAGAAGACTGAGGGAAGACAGCGTCTGTGAATGTAGAAGACTGAGGGAAGACAGCGTCTGTGAATGTAGAAGACTGAGGGAAGACAGCGTCTGTGAATGTAGAAGACTGAGGGAAGACAGCGTCTGTGAATGTAGAAGACTGAGGGAAGACAGCGTCTGTGAATGTAGAAGACTGAGGGAAGACAGCGTCTGTGAATGTAGAAGACTGAGGGAAGACAGCGTCTGTGAATGTAGAAGACTGAGGGAAGACAGCGTCTGTGAATGTAGAAGACTGAGGGAAGACAGCGTCTGTGAATGTAGAAGACTGAGGGAAGACAGCGTCTGTGAATGTAGAAGACTGAGGGAAGACAGCGTCTGTGAATGTAGAAGACTGAGGGAAGACAGCGTCTGTGAATGTAGAAGACTGAGGGAAGACAGCGTCTGTGAATGTAGAAGACTGAGGGAAGACAGCGTCTGTGAATGTAGAAGACTGAGGGAAGACAGCGTCTGTGAATGTAGAAGACTGAGGGAAGACAGCGTCTGTGAATGTAGAAGACTGAGGGAAGACAGCGTCTGTGAATGTAGAAGACTGAGGGAAGACAGCGTCTGTGAATGTAGAAGACTGAGGGAAGACAGCGTCTGTGAATGTAGAAGACTGAGGGAAGACAGCGTCTGTGAATGTAGAAGACTGAGGGAAGACAGCGTCTGTGAATGTAGAAGACTGAGGGAAGACAGCGTCTGTGAATGTAGAAGACTGAGGGAAGACAGCGTCTGTGAATGTAGAAGACTGAGGGAAGACAGCGTCTGTGAATGTAGAAGACTGAGGGAAGACAGCGTCTGTGAATGTAGAAGACTGAGGGAAGACAGCGTCTGTGAATGTAGAAGACTGAGGGAAGACAGCGTCTGTGAATGTAGAAGACTGAGGGAAGACAGCGTCTGTGAATGTAGAAGACTGAGGGAAGACAGCGTCTGTGAATGTAGAAGACTGAGGGAAGACAGCGTCTGTGAATGTAGAAGACTGAGGGAAGACAGCGTCTGTGAATGTAGAAGACTGAGGGAAGACAGCGTCTGTGAATGTAGAAGACTGAGGGAAGACAGCGTCTGTGAATGTAGAAGACTGAGGGAAAACAGCGTCTGTGAATGTAGAAGACTGAGGGAAGACAGCGTCTGTGAATGTAGAAGACTGAGGGAAGACAGTGTCTGTGAATGTAGAAGACTGAGGGAAGACAGCGTCTGTGAATGTAGAAGACTGAGGCAAGACAGCGTCTGTGAATGTAGAAGACTGAGGGAAAACAGCGTCTGTGAATGTAGAAGACTGAGGGAAGACAGCGTCTGTGAATGTAGAAGACTGAGGGAAGACAGTGTCTGTGAATGTAGAAGACTGAGGGAAGACAGCGTCTGTGAATGTAGAAGACTGAGGGAAGACAGCGTCTGTGAATGTTTAAGGTAAACAGTTTAAGCAGAGGACCAGTTAACAGGATGATTATGGTCTCTAACATGACGGAAAAGAACATTAATATTGTCAGCAAGGTTAACACTTATTTTCTGCTATTTAGTCTGTCAGAAAGAGCGTAGCCAGTTTTGAAAAATTAAGACAGGATTTTCAAGTCTTTCAGTTTCCAAAACCATATCTATATATATATTTTTTTTAATACTTTACTCACAACCTTCTACATAACTGTAATTCTCAATGTCATCTCTCTTACCTTGAACAATGTGCATGTTAATATAATGCTAATATAATACTTACTGCATTTCACATTTCTTCTTCATTTTCTGTGATCTTTTAAAGATTTTTGCACGTGGATATATGTTGTCAGCTTTCACTGCCTTTGATGTGTCCTGCTCATTTAGTATTCTTTGATATCTGCAGGTTTTCCAGTTCTTGTCGTTGAACACTATTTTTTTTCTTGTGGTGTCGTCCTGAAGTCTACTGTGAACACTTACTTGCTCGGTTTGTTTAGCTTCTCATAAACCTCCTTGCTAATTTCATAATATTTAATTCACTATATTCTTAATTTTGTTACTTGTTCCTTCACGGTTATCATTTTTCCATTAATTGTATTGCTTAGTCCTCTACAGTCATCTTTCTTCCCTAGCATCTGTTACGTGTTTCATTATGGTCATCATTCTTCTGTTAGTAGTTAAGGTTTCGATTAATCCTGTGTTGTTAAGACATTCTCCAATAATTTCTGCGTTTCTCTTCTCACCTTTGCTTATTATTTCCCGGCAATTCAAAAGTAACTTGTCTCGTGATTGTATGTCTTTGTGTGTCTTTGTATTTGTTTGTACTCACCTGTTCGTATTCGCCTGTTAAACGCAAACGAGTTCTTTCACAGGTTTTCTAACTCGTGTGTATGTGTATGTATATGTGCATGTATATGTGTATGCATGTGTATGTGTATATATGTATTCTTGCGAGTCTGCAGCATCGTGAGAGGCCTCTGTTTACATATTCAAATATAGATTAACAAACCCGTAGAATTTGCAAGAATATGCACAGCTGCTCATGACATTATTAATTTTCGTAATGCTAATGGTGGTGGTGGTGGTGGTGGTGGTGGTGATGGTGGTGATGGTGGTGGTGGTGGTGATGGTGGTGATGGTGGTGGTGGTGGTGATGGTGGTGGTGGTGGTGATGGTGGTGATGGTGGTGGTGATGGTGGTGATGGTGGTGGTGGTGGTGATGGTGGTGGTGGTGGTGGTGATGGTGGTGGTGGTGGTGGTGGTGATGGTGGTGATGGTGGTGGTGGTGATGGTGGTGGTGGTGATAGTGGTGGTGGTGATGGTGGTGGTGGTGGTGGTGGTGGTGGTGGTGGTGGTGGTGGTGGTGGTGGTGGTGGTGGTGATGGTGGTGGTGGTGGTGGTGATGGTGGTGGTGGTGGTGATGGTGGTGATGGTGGTGGTGGTGGTGGTGTTGGTGGTGATGGTGGTGGTGGTGATGGTGGTGGTGGTGATGGTGGTGGTGGTGGTGGTGGTGATGGTGGTGGTGGTGGTGGTGGTGATGGTGGTGGTGGTGGTGGTGGTGGTGGTGGTGGTGGTGGTGGTGGTGGTGATGGTGGTGGTGGTGGTGGTGGTGGTGGTGGTGGTGGTGGTGGTGGTGGTGGTGGTGGTGATGGTGGTGGTGGTGGTGGTGATGGTGGTGGTGGTGATGGTGGTGGTGGTGGTGGTGGTGGTGGTGGTGGTGGTGGTGATGGTGGTGGTGGTGGTGGTGATGGTGGTGATGGTGATGGTGGTGGTGGTGATGGTGGTGGTGGTGGTGGTGGTGGTGGTGATGGTGGTGGTGGTGGTGGTGGTGGTGGTGGTGGTGGTGGTGGTGGTGGTGGTGGTGGTGGTGGTGGTGGTGGTGATGGTGGTGGTGGTGATGGTGGTGATGGTGGTGGTGGTGATGGTGGTGGTGGTGGTGGTGGTGGTGGTGGTGATGGTGGTGGTGGTGGTGGTTATGAGTGGCTGAGGGTAAGTTGGGATGATGGATGGCTGACGAGTTGAGGTAATGGATGGTTGATGGTGAACTGCGGTGATGGTTTATACTGAGTTGGTTTAATGGATGTTTTATAGTGAGATGTGGTAAGAGACGGTTGAAGATGAGTTGTGGAGATGGGTGGTTGAAGATGAGTTGTGGAGATGGGTGGTTGAAGATGAGTTGTGGAGATGGGTGGTTGAAGATGAGTTGTGGAGATGGGTGGTTGAAGATGAGTTGTGGAGATGGGTGGTTGAAGATGAGTTGTGGAGATGGGTGGTTGAAGATGAGTTGTGGAGATGGGTGGTTGAAGATGAGTTGTGGAGATGGGTGGTTGAAGATGAGTTGTGGAGATGGGTGGTTGAATATGAGTTGAGATGGGCTGTTGAAGATGAGTTGTGGAGATGGGTGGTTGAATATGAGTTGAGATGGGCTGTTGAAGATGAGTTGTGGAGATGGGTGGTTGAAGATGAGTTGTGGAGATGGGTGGTTGAAGATGAGTTCTGGAGAAGGGTGGTTAAAGATGAGTTGTGGACATGGGTGGTTGAAGATGAGTTGAAATTTTGGGAATAAATGGTGATTTATAGTAATGGATAGTTAATGAATAATGTAAATACACGAGAATAAATTACTCTGATAAAACAGCTTCGTGAGGAATTGTGTTGGTCAGCTTAGTTGTGTTGCCTAAGTTGTTCTAATGTTCCATTTTGTTGTGTTGCCTAAGTTGTTCTAATGTTCCATTGTGTTGTGTTGCCTAAGTTGTTCTAATGTTCCATTGTGTTGTGTTGCCTAAGTTGTTCTAATGTTCCATTGTATAGTGTTGCCTTAGTTGTTCTAATGTTCCATTGCGTTGTGTTACCTAAGTTGTTCTAATGTTCCATTGTGTTGTGTTGCCTAAGTTGTTCTAATGTTCCATTGTGTTGTGTTGCCTAAGTTGTCCTAATGTTCCATTGTGTTGTGTTGCTTAAGTTGTTCTAATGTTCCATTGTGTTGTGTTGCCTGAGTTGTTCTAATGTTCCATTGTGTTGTGTTGCCTAAGTTGTTCTAATGTACCAATATGTTGTGTTGCTTGAGTTGTTCTAATGTTCCATTGTGTTGTGTTGCCTAAGTTGTTCTAATGTTCCATTGTGTTGTGTTGCCTAAGTTGTTCTAATGTTCCATTGTGTTGTGTTGCCTAAGTTGTTCTAATGTACCAATGTGTTGTGTTGCCTGAGTTGTTCTAATGTACCATTGTGTTGTGTTGCCTGAGTTGTTCTAATGTTCCATTGTGTTGTGTTGCCTAAGTTGTTCTAATGTTCCATTGTGTTGTGTTGCCTAAGTTGTTCTTATGTTCCATTGTGTTGTGTTGCCTAAGTTGTTCTAATGTTCCATTGTGTTGTGTTGCCTAAGTTGTTCTAATGTACCATTGTGTTGTGTTGCCTGAGTTGTTCTAATGTTACATTGTGTTGTGTTGCCTAAGTTGTTCTAATGTACCATTTTGTTGTGTTGCCTAAGTTGTTCTAATGTTCCATTGTGTTCTGTTGCCTAAGTTGTTCTAATGTTCCATTGTGTTGTGTTGCCTAAGTTGTTCTAATGTACCATTGTGTTGTGTTTCCTGAGTTGTTCTAATGTTCCATTGTGTTGTGTTGCCTAAGTTGCTCTAATGTTCCATTGTGTTGTGTTGCCTGAGTTGTTCTAATGTTCCATTGTGTTGTGTTGCCTAAGTTGTTCTAATGTTCCATTGTGTTGTGTTGCCTGAGTTGTTCTAATGTTCCATTGTGTTGTGCTGCCTAAGTTGTTCTAATGTTCCATTGTGTTGTGTTGCCTAAGTTGTTCTAATGTTCCATTGTGTTGTGTTGCCTAAGTTGTTCTAATGTTCCATTGTGTTGTGTCGCCTGAGTTGTTCTAATGTTCCATTGTGTTGTGTTGCCTAAGTTGTTCTAATGTTCCATTGTGTTGTGTTGCCTGAGTTGTTCTAATGTTACATTGTGTTGTGTTGCCTAAGTTGTTCTAATGTTCCATTGTGTTGTGTTGCCTAAGTTGTTCTAATGTTCCATTGCGTTGTGTTGCCTAAGTTGTTCTAATGTTCCATTGTGCTGTGTTGCCTAAGTTGTTCTAATGTTCCATTGTGTTGTGTTGCCTAAGTTGTTCTAATGTTCCATTGTGTTGTGTTGCCTGAGTTGTTCTAATGTTCCATTGTGTTGTGTTGCCTAAGTTGTTCTAATGTTCCATTGTGTTGTGTTGCCTGAGTTGTTCTAATGTTCCATTGTGTTGTGTTGCCTAAGTTGTTCTAATGTTCCATTGTGTTGTGTTGCCAGAGTTGTTCTAATGTTCCATTGTGTTGCGTTGCCTAAGTTGTTCTAATGTTCCATTGTGTTGTGTTGCCTAAGTTGTTCTAATGTTCCATTGTGTTGTGTTGCCTAAGTTGTTCTAATGTTCCATTGTGTTGTGTTGTTTAAGTTGTTCTAATGTTCCATTGTGTTGTGTTGCCTGAGTTGTTCTAATGTTCCATTGTGTTGTGTTGCCTGAGTTGTTCTAATGTTCCATTGTGTTGTGTTGCCTAAGTTGTTCTAATGTTCCATTGTGTTGTGTTGCCTGAGTTGTTCTAATGTTCCATTGTGTTGTGTTGCCTAAGTTGTTCTAATGTTCCATTGTGTTGTGTTGCCTAAGTTGTTCCAATGTTACATTGTGTTGTGTTGCCTAAGTTGTTCTAATGTTCCATTGTGTTGTGTTGCCTAAGTTGTTCTAATGTTCCATTGTGTTGTGTTGCCTAAGTTGTTCTAATGTTCCATTGTGTTGTGTTGCCTAAGTTGCTCTAATGTTCCATTGTGTTGTGTTGCCTGAGTTGTTCTAATGTTCCATTGTGTTGTGTTGCCTAAGTTGTTCTAATGTTCCATTGTGTTGTGTTGCCTGAGTTGTTCTAATGTTCCATTGTGTTGTGTTGCCTAAGTTGTTCTAATGTTCCATTGTGTTGTGTTGCCTAAGTTGTTCTAATGTTCCATTGTGTTGTGTTGCCTAAGTTGTTCTAATGTTCCATTGTGTTGTGTTGCCTGAGTTGTTCTAAGGTTCCATTGTGTTGTGTTGCCTAAGTTGTTCTAATGTTCCATTGTGTTGTGTTGCCTGAGTTGTTCTAATGTTACATTGTGTTGTGTTGCCTAAGTTGTTCTAATGTTCCATTGTGTTGTGTTGCCTAAGTTGTTCTAATGTTCCATTGTGTTGTGTTGCCTAAGTTGTTCTAATGTTCCATTGTGTTGTGTTGCCTAAGTTGTTCTAATGTTCCATTGTGTTGTGTTGCCTAAGTTGTTCTAATGTTCCATTGTGTTGTGTTGCCTGAGTTGTTCTAATGTTCCATTGTGTTGTGTTGCCTAAGTTGTTCTAATGTTCCATTGTGTTGTGTTGCCTAAGTTGTTCTAATGTTCCATTGTGTTGTGTTGCCTGAGTTGTTCTAATGTTCCATTGTGTTGTGTTGCCTGAGTTGTTCTAATGTTCCATTGTGTTGTGTTGCCTAAGTTGTTCTAATGTTCCATTGTGTTGTGTTGCCTAAGTTGTTCTAATGTTCCATTGTGTTGTGTTGCCTAAGTTGTTCTAATGTTCCATTGTGTTGTGTTGCCTAAGTTGTTCTAATGTTCCATTGTGTTGTGTTGCCTAAGTTGTTCTAATGTTCCATTGTGTTGTGTTGCCTAAGTTGTTCTAATGTTCCATTGTGTTGTGTTTTTTAAGTTGTTCTAATGTTCCATTGTGTTGTGTTGCCTGAGTTGTTCTAATGTTCCATTGTGTTGTGTTGCCTGAGTTGTTCTAATGTTCCATTGTGTTGTGTTGCCTGAGTTGTTCTAATGTTCCATTGTGTTGTGTTGCCTAAGTTGTTCTAATGTTCCATTGTGTTGTGTTGCCTAAGTTGTTCTAATGTTCCATTGTGTTGTGTTGCCTAAGTTGTTCTAATGTTCCATTGTGTTGTGTTGCCTGAGTTGTTCTAATGTTCCATTGTGTTGTGTTGCCTAAGTTGTTCTAATGTTCCATTGTGTTGTGTTGCCTAAGTTGTTCTAATGTTCCATTGTGTTGTGTTGCCTAAGTTGTTCTAATGTTCCATTGTGTTGTGTTGCCTAAGTTGTTCTAATGTTCCATTGTGTTGTGTTGCCTAAGTTGTTCTAATGTTCCATTGTGTTGTGTTGCCTAAGTTGTTCTAATGTTCCATTGTGTTGTGTTGCCTAAGTTGTTCTAATGTTCCATTGTGTTGTGTTGCCTGAGTTGTTCTAATGTTTCATTGTGTTGTGTTGCCTAAGTTGTTCTAATGTTTCATTGTATTGTGTTGCCTAAGTTGTTCTAATGTTCCATTGTGTTGTGTTGCCTAAGTTGTTCCAATGTTACATTGTGTTGTGTTGCCTAAGTTGTTCTAATGTTCCATTGTGTTGTGTTGCCTAAGTTGTTCTAATGTTCCATTGTGTTGTGTTGCCTAAGTTGTTCTAATGTTCCATTGTGTTGTGTTGCCTAAGTTGTTCTAATGTTCCATTGTGTTGTGTTGCCTAAGTTGTTCTAATGTTCCATTGTGTTGTGTTGCCTAAGTTGCTCTAATGTTCCATTGTGTTGTGTTGCCTGAGTTGTTCTAATGTTCCATTGTGTTGTTTTGCCTAAGTTGTTCTAATGTTCCATTGTGTTGTGTTGCCTGAGTTGTTCTAATGTTACATTGTGTTGTGTTGCCTAAGTTGTTCTAATGTTCCATTGTGTTGTGTTGCCTAAGTTGTTCTAATGTTCCATTGTGTTGTGTTGCCTAAGTTGTTCTAATGTTCCATTGTGTTGTGTTGCCTAAGTTGTTCTAATGTTCCATTGTGTTGCCTAAGTTGTTCTAATGTTCCATTGTGTTGTGTTGCCTAAGTTGTTCTAATGTTCCATTGTGTTGTGTTGCCTAAGTGTTTCTAATGTTCCATTGTGTTGTGTTGCCTAAGTTGTTCTAATGTTCCATTGTGTTGTGTTGCCTAAGTTGTTCTAATGTATCATTGTGTTGTGTTGCCTAAGTTGTTCTAATGTTCCATTGTGTTGTGTTGCCTAAGTTGTTCTAATGTACCATTGTGTTGTGTTGCCTAAGTTGTTCTAATGTTCCATTGTGTTGTGTTGCCTGAGTTGTTCTAATGTTCCATTGTGTTGTGTTGCCTAAGTTGTTCTAATGTTCCATTGTGTTGTGTTGCCTAAGTTGTTCTAATGTTCCATTGTGTTGTGTTGCCTAAGTTGTTCTAATGTTCCATTGTGTTGTGTTGCCTAAGTTGTTCTAATGTTCCATTGTGTTGTGTTGCCTAAGTTGTTCTAATGTTCCATTGTGTTGTGTTGCCTAAGTTGTTCTAATGTTCCATTGTGTTGTGTTACCTAAGTTGTTCTAATGTTCCATTGTGTTGTGTTGCCTAAGTTGTTCTAATGTTCCATTGTGTTGTGTTACCTAAGTTGTTCTAATGTTCCATTGTGTTGTGTTGCCTAAGTTGTTCTAATGTTCCATTGTGTTGTGTTGCCTAAGTTGTTCTAATGTTCCATTGTGTTGTGTTGCCTAAGTTGTTCTAATGTTCCATTGTGTTGTGTTGCCTAAGTTGTTCTAATGTTCCATTGTGTTGTGTTGCCTAAGTTGTTCTAATGTTCCATTGTGTTGTGTTGCCTAAGTTGTTCTAATGTTCCATTGTGTTGTGTTGCCTGAGTTGTTCTAATGTTCCATTGTGTTGTGTTGCCTAAGTTGTTCTAATGTTCCATTGTGTTGTGTTGCCTAAGTTGTTCTAATGTTCCATTGTGTTGTGTTGCCTAAGTTGTTCTAATGTTCCATTGTGTTGTGTTGCCTAAGTTGTTCTAATGTTCCATTGTGTTGTGTCTTTAGTTCCATGTGATCTACTTCCTTGTATCCTGTTCCACTTTAACCTTATTTCCTCTACCAGGTCAACCTTATATCCCATACTAGTTCATCCTTATTTCGTATACCAAGTCATCCTTATTTCGTATACCAGGTCATCCTTATTTCGTATACCAGGTCATCCTTATTTCGAATACCAGGTCATCCTTATTTCGTATACCAGGTCATCCTTATTTCGTATACCAGGTCATCCTTATTTCGTATACCAGGTCATCCTTATTTCGTATACCAGGTCATCCTTATTTCGTATACCAGGTTGTGTTTTTTTGTTATTTTTCCGCCGCTTCTTCCCCAACTTAAGACTCAAGAGTCTCGACCATTTTAGATGAATTATAAACCACTACAAATTTTAAGAATGTTTTACGCACTAAAAAATAATAATGTTCGTAGTTATTTATAAATGGAAGTTTAATATTTTTAATTGCCATGAGCAGCACAATGTTCAGGTGTTCAGGTAAAGGCTAAAGTTCCCGCTTCACACACGGAGGACCCGGGTTCGATTCCCGGCGGGTGGAAACATTGCGACACGTTTCCTTACACCTGTTGTCCTTTTCACCTAGCAGCAAATAGGTACCTGGGTGTTAGTCGACTGGTGTGGGTCGCATCCTGGGGGACAAGATTAAGGACCCCAATGGAAATAAGTTAGACAGTCCTCGATGACGCACTGACTTTCTTGGGTTATCCTGGGTGGCTAACCCCCCGGGGTTAAAAATCCGAACGAAATCTTATCTTGTCTATCTCTTAAGAAAAATGAAATAACATTGAGTTCCACACCGTTCAGGTATAATACATGATCACTTTTAAACATCGTAGTGTATGTGTGTGTGTGTGTGTGTGTGTGTGTGTGTGTGTGTGTGTGTGTGTGTGTATAGTTTTGTTAGTGTATGAATGATGGTGAATCTGCAGGCTGCCTATGCGGAAATGCGCAAATAAGAGTAAAAACAAATGTGTGTAAGTAAGTTTACTTAAGTTCAGGTACTCTTAAATACACTTACACAAATCATCATTCCTAGTAACATATGTGTACATTACCCAGGATAACACAAAAATCATACAATGTAACTGTCATTGTGCACAAGCGCATATAACTCACTCCGCATCTTGTGAATACGTAAGAAAAATGACTAAATAAAAATATGAAATTCAACACTTATTACAGTTTTCGAGAAGGTAGACAAACAGATTCGACATGAACAATCATAAAGTCACAACAAAACTTTCACAAACCCACTTAAATTAATAATTAAGTAAAAAATCTTATATTTAATGTGAATAAAGCGTATAACATAAATAGAACTCCCAAAATTTCATTGAGTGGCCAGACCTTGGTAGCCGAACTGGACGGTAGCTTGGCTGCGTCTGGCTGACTTACGGTCCAGGCTGTCTTGGTGGTGTAATTACAGGACGCAGATTTCTGTGTGTCCCCTCCTGTAATTCCATCCACCTGGACAGTCTCTACCGTAGACCAGCTAAACAAGGCCTCGTTCTCATCTAGCTAGATCACTGAGGGTGGCTGAGCTGACTTCGGGATACATAACCTTGGGAAGGCTGAGACTGGAAGATGTCCTAAGGGAAGTGAGGAAGGGGAGACATCCGGGGGCCCACGGATGGATTCCTGGACACATGAACCTGGGAAAGGCGAGGATACCTTGGGGAAGTGGGGAAGGGGGAATATCTGAGGCGGACAGATGGACTCCTGGACATATGGACCAGGGAAAGAAGGAGATACTGGTTGCATAGTCAGACCTTGGGAAAATGGGTAAGGGAGAACATCTGAGGGGACACAGATGGACTCCTGGACACATGAACCTGGGAAAGAAGGAAATATTGGTTACAAAGGCAGAACCTTGGGAAAATGGGGATGGGAGAATATCTGAGGCGGACAGATGGACTCCTGGACACATGGACCTTGGAAAGAAGGAGATACTGGTTGCTTAGGCAGACCCTGGGAAAGTGGAGAAGGGCACATGGACCTGGTAAAGAAGGAGATAGTGGTTGCTGAGGCAGACCTTTGGAAAATGAGAAATTGAGAACATCTGAGGGGATACTGATGGACTCCTGGACACATGGACCTGAGGAAAGTATCAAAAACACAGTAAGTGGGTGGGTGGACCTTAAGACGAACCACTGGCCTCCACGTGGCAAGGTCTGGTAACTCAGAGATAACTCTGAGAAACGTTTCGCCACACAGTGGCTTCATCAGTCCAATACAAAGCAAGAAGGTATAAGGAGAGGAGGAGTGTGAGGTGATCAGTCCCTCACAGCATAGGGCTAAAGAGGTGACTTATATACTGCAGTGGAAGCAGGAGGAGGCGGGATCACAGTGGGACCTGCCACTAGTGTAAGTAGGTCTTCGTCCGAAGGTTGGACAAGTGTTCAAACCTTGTCTAATCTCTCGAGACTGAAGAATAGGTAGTTGGAATGAAGTTAAAAATTTTCATGTATCCTCTGATACAATGATAAAATGATAAGCGTTTATATATAAAAAAATATATCTAAAAATGTTTTAGATGATAGTATAAGAAAGTCGCATAGTTGATAGTGATGATGTGATTGATGGTGATGATGTGATTGATGGTGATGATGTGATTGATGGTGATGATGTGATTGACGGCGATGATGTGTTTGATGATGATGGTGATGAAATGTGTGAACAACATCATCCAATGAATGGTTTTGAAAACCGACAGGTTGAAGAATTGAGACATGCAATATATGGGAACCTTTACTGAAGAAACGTTTCGCCACACAGTGGCTTCATCAGTCCAATACAAAGTCGGTTTTCGAAACCATTCATCACATTTGTCAGACACTGCAGCATCATGGGATTCTGATACAGAGAATTCTTCAACACTTGTCCAACCTTTTGGACGAAGACCTACTTACACTAGTGGCAGGTCCACTGTGATCCCGCCTGCTCCTGCTTCGTCTCACCTGACTGCAGTATATAAAGTCACCTCTCTGGCCCTGTTCTGTACTTCCTACAAGACTGATGGACTGAACACATCGACTCCAGGCTGAGGGACTGATTACCTTAAACTCCTCCTCTCCTTATACCTTCCTGCTTTGTATAGGACTGATGAAGCCACTGTGTGGCGAAACGTTTCTTCACTAAAGATTCCAATATGTTTCATGTCTCAATTCTTCAACTTGTCGGTTTTCTAAAACCATTCATTGGATGATGTCGTTCACACATATCATCACAATTAATCGCATGATAAATGGGAAACAATGTTTTCTTTGTTAGTCGCTGGAGTTGTTTAATAATAGTTTTTTGCTTGACTTAGTACAAATTTTCTTGGATGTAGTAGTCAGGATGCACAGCTTTTCTGACCTGTTGGTTTATACTGGAAACTTCTTGATCTAAACGACTTGGGAAGAAAATCCCCGAATTTCATTTTAGCAGTAGACTAGACACAGTTCTTTTCTTAACTTAGAATGATTGCTGAAATAATTGACACAAGTTGATGTGTTAGAAACTTTCTGTAAACAGTGAGCTGGTTCTTATTTTCATGCTAGAGTTCCTTGTCTTTCCCACTGGTATTCGTTGTCCTTCTGGTTAATGTTCTTCCTCAAGAATGTAAGCTCTGTGCTTCTTTGCTTGTTCTTTCTTTGTTACCATTTTCCGGTGTATGTTCTTTCCATACTTACCTTTTCTTCCACTTTCCTCTTTTTTTAAGTATCCGAGGAGCTTATTTTCTCCTTGTTTGCTGCCTTCTCCAGTTTATGTTTTTTGTGCATGCTGCCTTCTTCAGTGTATATTGCCCTGCTTTTCTTTCTTTCCTTGTTGCCTTTTTTCTGTGTATGTTTTATTTCGGTGCCTTCGTTTATCTTCTTTTCGAGTCCAATGTGTATATTCTCCTTTATTTCCTGCCTTCTATAGTGTATGTTTCTTTCTGTGTCTTTCCTTCTTGCTTCTCCCCATCTTCCCTGTCTTATTATTTCAGCTTTCTTTACTTTCCCTCTTCACTGCAGCGCCTCTCGTGGCCTTGACCAGAACCAGTTATTTGTTGAGGTGTCCACGTTATTGTCTGTTTGTTCTTTATCCTTCAGCTGACTCTGTTTTTCTGCCTTGTTTGCATTTGCCTGGGCTATGAGCCTCTGCATTTGTTCTCTATCCTGTTTTTGTTTATCCTCGGTCCTTGCTACTGTTTTCTATCCCGGTCTCTGGTCGTATGTTCCTATGTTTCTTTGCGTGGAGACTGTGGCTTCTTTTCTGTGTGGTACTGAAATTTCCTTTAAGTCTGGAGGGAAGGCGGCTAATGGTGGTTGAAGTTGGTGGGGTTGGACCTGCCTAACCTCGGCCATCAGACCTACTATATTCGTCTATTGAATTTTTATGTTTTGTGCTGAGTAGTGGCCTTTGTGTTCTCCATGTCTGAGTGTTTCTATGTTCCTGTGCGAGTTGTGTTTTGGTTGTGCTTGTATGTTGGTTGCTCTGGGGGTCGGTGGTTGAGTGGTTAATCAAAGGATTTTCGTTGTTTTCCTGCCTCTGGAACGTTTTTGTGCATGTGTTTACGTGGATAAGTGCGAGTGAGAGGTTCTTGGTTAAGTGGCATGTGTGACTGTTGACAGATGAGTTGTGTGGTTGTTGTTTCATGTTTGTGTTTGCCTGGTTTAGGTCATTCTGTGTTTGTATGTTTTTGGGTTTTCTAATTAATGTTTTGTATGTTTGTGTGTGGGGTGGTGGTATTGGTGGATGGGCTTGGTGAGTGGGTTGGTAGTGTTGCTGGGTGGGCTTGGTGAGTGGGGTGGTGGTGGTGCTAGACGGGCTTGGTGAGTGGGGTGGTGGTGTTGCTGGGTGATCTTGGTGAGTGGGGTTATGGTGTTGCTAGGTGGGCTTGGTGAGTGGGGTGGTAGTGTTGCTGGGTGGGCTTGGTGAGTGGGGTGGTGGTGGTGCTAGGTGGGTTTGGTGAGTGGGGTGGTGGTGTTGCTGGGTGGGCTTGGTGAGTGAGGTGGTAGTGTTGCTGGGTGGGCTTGGTGAGTGGGGTGGTGGTGGTGCTAGGTGGGCTTGGTGAGTGGGGTGGTAGTGTTGCTGGGTGGGCTTGGTGAGTGGGGTGGTGGTGGTGCTAGGTGGGCTTGGTGAGTGGGGTGGTAGTGTTGCTGGGTGGGCTTGGTGAGTGGGGTGGTGATATTGCTAGGTGGGCTTGGTGAGTGGGGTGGTGGTGTTGCTGGGTGGGCTTGGTGAATGGCGGGTGACACGGCAGTAAAGCCTTGAAACATTTCAGCCTCTTAATAATATGATGGGAGGCAGCACACAACCGGGCGAGTCCACAGTCACTACTAACTGATAAACAACTGCATTTATTACACAACTCTAGTAAATAAACCAACCCATGACAGAGTGAGGCCTTTTCTAATGAGAACACCGAGAGCCTGGTCTGTTGGTGCTCAGGTGAACAGAGCTTGGTCCATAGGTACTCAGGTGAACAGAGGCTGGTCCATAGGTACTCAGGTAAATAGAGGCTGGTCCATAGATACTCAGGTGAACGGAGGCTGATCCATAGGTATTCAGGTGAACAGAGGCTGATCCATAGGTACTCAGGTGAACAGAGGCTTGTCCATAGATACTCAGGTGAACGGAGGCTGATCCATAGGTATTCAGGTGAACAGAGGCTGATCCATAGGTACTCAGGTGAACAGAGGCTGGTCCATAGATACTCAGGTGAACGGAGGCTGATCCATAGGTATTCAGGTGAACATAGGCTGATCCATAGGTACTCAGGTGAACAGAGGCTGGTCCATAGATACTCAGGTGAACGGAGGCTGGCCCATAGGTATTCAGGTGAACGGAGGCTGGCCCATAGGTATTCAGGTGAACAGAGGCTGATCCATAGGTATTCAGGTGAACAGAGGCTGATCCATAGGTATTCAGGTGAACAGAGGCTGATCCATAGGTATTCAGGTGAACAGAGGCTGATCCATAGGTATTCATGTGAACAGAGACCGGACAATAAGTACTCAGGTGAACTGAGGCTGGACAATGGGTACTTAGGTGAACAGAGACCGGTCCATAAGTACTCAGGTGAACAGAGGCCGGTCCATAAGTACTCAGGTGAACAGAGACCGGTCCATAGGTACTCAGGTGAACAGAGGCCGGTCCATAGGTACTCAGGTGAACAGAGGCCGGTCCATAGGTACTCAGGTGAACAGAGGCTGGTCCATAGGTACTCAGGTGAACAGAGACTGGTCCATAGGTACCCAGGTGAACAGAGGCTGGTCCATAGGTACTCAGGTGAACAGAGGCCGGTCCATAGGTACTCAGGTGAACAGAGGCTGGTCCATAGGTACTCAGGTGAACAGAGACTGGTCCATAGGTACTCAGGTGAACAGAGGCTGGTCCATAGGTACTCAGGTGAACAGAGACTGGTCCATAGGTACTCAGGTGAACAGAGGCTGGTCCACAGGTACTCAGGTGAACAGAGGCCGGTCCATAGGTACTCAGGTGAACAAGGACAATACACAGACTGGAAAACTTATCTCTTATATGTGTGTTGCTTGCTACAAGAGTGTTTCAAAAGTTCACTGTCATTGTTCTTAGTAATCTAGACAGTTAGCAGCTTCAGATGCACCACCATCACGCAGACGTATAATACCAGCTGACTTGATTCATCTTATACGCAACAAACGAACCGCTGCCTTAAGTCTTTTACCAACAAGGTCCTGCCAGTACTCTATTTCCAGCAGAAACCTACCAGAGGTCATCTACCTATAGTTTCCTAGTAACAATCCTTCCAGTAGTATTATTCCAATAGCGTTCAGTCTTATATACAGTTGAATCCTACCAACAGAATCCTAAGAAAAGAATCCTGCTAGTAAGTCTCCTGTTAGTTATTTACCAGACAGTTTACATACAGTGTTATTAACTCTGGTGTATCAGACAGACCTTGTACACATCACAACACAACGATGGTGGTGAAAAACACATTATAAAAGAGAGAAACTTTCACCTGTGACACAAACTTCTTCATTCAATAGTTCCCTTCTACAACTGTGTCTTTCCCATTATTACTGACTTTGTGCCATATATCTCTGCAACATAGTGCACCACAACATTCAGTGTGCCATATATCTCTGAACATAGTACACCACAACATTCAGTGTGCCATATATCTCTGCAACATAGTGCACCACAACATTCAGTGTGCAATATATCTCTGAACATAGTGCACCACAACATTCAGTGTGCCATATATCTCTGCAACATAGTTCACCACAACATTCAGTGTGTCATATATCTCTGAACATAGTGCACCACAACATTCAGTGTGCCATATATCTCTGCAACATAGTGCACCACAACATTCAGTGTGCCATATATCTCTGCAACATAGTGCACCACAACATTCAGTGTGCTATATATCTCTGCAACATAGTGCACCACAACATTCAGTGTGCCATATATCTCTGCAACATAGTGCACCACAACATTCAGTGTGCCATATATCTCTGCAATATAGTGCACCACAACATTCAGTGTGCTATATATCTCTGCAACATAGTGCACCACAACATTCAGTGTGCCATATATCTCTGCAACATAGAGCACCGCAACATTCAGTGTGCCATATATCTCTGCAACATAGGGCACCACATCATATATCTCTGCAACATAGTGCACCACAACATTCAGTGTGCCATATATCTCTGCAACATAGAGCACCGCAACATTCAGTGTGCCATATATCTCTGCAACATAGGGCACCACAGCATTCAGTGTGCTATATATCTCTGCAACATATTGCACCACAACATTCAGTGTGTCATATATCTCTGCAACATAGGGCACCACAACAGTCAGTGTGCCATATATCTCTGCAACATAGTGCACCACAACATTCAGTGTGCAATTGTTAACATTGATACATCACAGTATATAACAACAGTATGGGAGACATTAACACACAGTCGTACTGACCAGGTTGTGGCAACACACAGTCGTACTGGCCAGGTTGTGGCAACACAGTCGTACTGGCCAGGTTGTGGCAACACATAGTCGTACTGGCCAGGTTGTGGCAACACACAGTCGTACTGGCCAGGTTGTAGCAACACAGTCGTACTGGCCAGGTTGTGGCAACACACAGTCGTACAGGCCAGGTTGTGGCAACACACAGTCGTACTGGCCAGGTTGTGGCAACACACAGTCGTACTGGCCAGGCTGTGGCAACACACAGTCGTACTGGCCAGGTTGTGGCAACACACAGTCGTACTGGCCAGGTTGTGGCAACACACAGTCGTACTGGCCAGGTTGTGGCAACACACAGTCGTACTGGCCAGGTTATGGCTACACACAGTCGTACTGGCCAGGTCGTGGCAACACAGTCGTACTGGCCAGGTTGTGGCAACACAGTCGTACTGGCCAGGTTGTGGCAACACACAGTCGTACTGGCCAGGTTGTGGCAACACACAGTCGTACTGGCCAGGTTGTGGCAACACAGTCGTACTGGCCAGGTTGTGGCAACACAGTCGTATTGGCCAGGTCGTGGCAACACGCAGCCGTACTGGCCAGGTTGTGGTAACACAGTCGTACTGGCCAAGTTGTGGCAACACAGTCGTACTGGCCAGGTTGTGGCTTCACACAGTCGTACTGGCCAGTTTGTGGCAACACACAGTCGTACTGGCCAGGTTGTGGCAACACATAGTAGCACTGGCCAGGTTGTGGCAACACAGTCGTACTGGCCAGGTTGTGGCAACACACAGTCGTACTGGCCAGGTTGTGGCAACACAGTCGTACTGGCCAGGTTGTGGCAGCACACAGTAGTACTGGCCAGGTTGTGGCAACACACAGTCATACTGGCCAGGTTGTGGCAGCACACAGTCGTACTGGCCAGGTTGTGGCAACACACAGTCGTACTGGCCAGGTTGTGGCAACATACAGTCGTACTGGCCAGGTTGTGGCAACACACAGTCGTACTGGCCAGGTTGTGGCAACACACAGTCGTACTGGCCAGGTTGTGGCAACACACAGTCGTACTGGCCAGGTTGTGGCAGCACACAGTCGTACTGGCCAGATTGTTGCAACACAGTCGTACTGGCCAGGTTGTGGCAACACACAGTCGTACTGGCCAGGTTGTGGCAACACACAGTCGTACTGGCCAGGTTGTGGCAGCTCACAGTCGTACTGGCCAGGTTGTGGCAACACACAGTCGTACTGGCCAGGTTGTGGCAGCACACAGTCGTACTGGCCAGGTTGTGGCAACACACAGTCGTACTGGCCAGGTTGTGGCAACACACAGTCGTACTGGCCAGGTTGTGGCAACACACAGTCGTACTGGCCAGGTTGTGGCAACACACAGTCGTACTGGCCAGGTTGTGGCAACACACAGTCGTACTGGCCAGGTTGTGGCAGCACACAGTCGTACTGGCCAGGTTGTGGCAACACACAGTCGTACTGGCCAGGTTGTGGCAACACACAGTCGTACTGGCCATGTTGTGGCAACACACAGTCGTACTGGCCAGGTTGTGGCAACACAGTCGTACTGGCCAGGTTGTGGCAACACACAGTCGTACTGGCCAGGTTGTGGCAGCACACAGTCGTACTGGCCAGGTTGTTGCAACACACAGTCGTGCTGGCCAGGTTGTGGCAACACACAGTCGTACTGGCCAGGTTGTGGCAACACACAGTCGTACTGGCCAGGTTGTGGCAACATACAGTCGTACTGGCCAGGTTGTGGCAACACACAGTCGTACTGGCCAGGTTGTGGCAACACACAGTCGTACTGGCCATGTTGTGGCAGTCACCACCAAAATTATTATTGCCAGGAGATCGAATCATCTAAGTTGACAGTTTTTATGTTCATCGCAGAAAATTTTTATTTTGCATCTGTGGCGGTGAATGTTTTTTTTTTTTTACTTCATTAATTAAAAGGTGAAAGAAATATATGTGTGAAAACTAAGAGACTTATTTAATAAATAATTTTACTTAACAAAATGTTTTTTAAAATGATTTATAAGAATATCTTCTTTGTCTTAATATTAAACCTCTCAAGTCAGTCACTTCTTCACATATTTACATCTTTTTACAAAAATATTTCATCAAAATATTGTAACCCTCATTCCATTTTATCACGAAAATTTAAATTATTGGAAATTTAGAAAGGATTAAAGTTGACGTTTGTGGCGTAGTTATAATGAATTTCTGGAATAATTCATGATTGTCTTCATAATGTTTATTAAATAAGAAAAGAGAAAAAATATAAAGAATGTAATAATTATAATAGAATAAGACTGTTGACCAGACCAGGTAAAGTGTATGTAAGAATTATGATCACTGAAATATGTATAACAAACAAGTGTGTGTATTCAGAAGTGAAGGTAATCTGTGGATCATGTGTAAACACTGAAATACTGAAGTTAAGAACAATTATGTAAAGGAAAGCTGCACCTCGGTGGATTTATAGACTTGGAAAACATATATGAGAGATGTTAGTAGAGTTACAAATGTATTTAAATTAGGTAATGTTTTGGTAGCTATAGTGTTGAATTAAGTTATAACATGCAAGAAAGAAAGACGGTAACGATTTACCCAAAAATCTGGGTCTAAGAAAATGTTGTGTGACGTCACCTGTGGTCTTAAAGACGTGTGATGTCACTGTACTTCGGTCAAATGACAATATACATACAAAGTAAGCCATTATGAAGACCAGATGACACTGTAAAAAGAGCTTTATTCACATACTATGTTAAAACTCTCAACACACACACACACACACATATATATATATATATATATATATATATATATATATATATATATATATATATATATATATATATATATATATATATATATATATATATATATATATATATATATATATATATATATATATATATATATATATATATATATATTTATATATATATATATGTATATATATATATATTTCTGTCAAGAAATTTTAATGAAAATAAGAAAAAATTTTGGAGTGAGTTAAACAAGTTAAGAAAGTCTAGGGAACGTATGGATTTGTCAGTTAAAAACAGAGTAGGGGAGTTAGTAGCTGGAGAGATAGAGGTATTAGGTAGATGGCGAGAATATTTTAAGAAACTTTTAAATGTTGAGGAAGAAAGGGAGGCAGTAATTTCATGCACTGGCCAGGGAGGTATACCATCTTTTAGGAGTGAAGAAGAGCAGAATGTAAGTGTGGAGGAGTTACGTGAGGCATTACGTAGAATGAAAGGGGGTAAAGCAGCTGGAACTGATGGAATCATGACAGAAATGTTAAAAGCAGGGGGGGATATAGTGTTGGAGTGGTTGGTACTTTTGTTTAATAAATGTATGAAAGAGGGGAAGGTACCTAGGGATTGGCGGAGAGCATGTATAGTCCCTTTATATAAAGGGAAGGGGGACAAAAGAGATTGTAAAAATTATAGAGGAATAAGTTTACTGAGTATACCAGGAAAAGTGTACGGTCGGGTTATAATTGAAAGAATTAGAGGTAAAACAGAATGTAGGATTGCGGATGAGCAAGGAGGTTTTAGAGTGGGTAGGGGATGTGTAGATCAAGTGTTTACATTGAAGCATATATGTGAACAGTATTTAGATAAAGGTAGGGAAGTTTTTATTGCATTCATGGATTTAGAAAAGGCATATGATAGAGTGGATAGAGGAGCAATGTGGCAGATGTTGCAAGTATATGGAATAGGTGGTAAGTTACTAAATGCTGTAAAGAGTTTTTATGAGGATAGTGAGGCTCAGGTGTGTAGAAGAGAGGGAGAATACTTCCCGGTAAAAGTAGGTCTTAGACAGGGATGTGTAATGTCACCATGGTTGTTTAATATATTTATAGATGGGGTTGTAAAAGAAGTAAATGCTAGAGTGTTCGGGAGAGGGGTGGGATTAAATTATGGGAAATCAAATACAAAATGGGAATTGGCACAGTTGCTTTTTGCTGATGATACTGTGCTTATGGGAGATTCTAAAGGAAAATTGCAAAGGCTAGTGGATGAGTTTGGGAGTGTGTAAAGGTAGAAAGTTGAAAGTGAACATAGAAAAGAGTAAGGTGATGAGGGTATCAAACCACTTAGATAAAGAAAAATTGGATATCAAATTGGGGAGGAGGAGTATGGAAGAAGTGAATGTTTTCAGATATTTGGGAGTTGACGTGTCGGCGGATGGATTTATGAAGGATGAGGTTAATCATAGAATTGATGAGGGAAAAAAAGTGAGTAGTGCGTTGAGGTATATGTGGAGTCGAAAAACGTTATCTATGGAGGCAATGAAGGGAATGTATGAAAGTATAGTAGTACCAACACTCTTATATGGGTGTGAAGCTTGGGTTGTAAATGCTGCAGCGAGGAGACGGTTGGAGGCAGTGGAGATGTCCCGTCTAAGGGCAATATGTGGTGCAAATATTATGCAGAAAATTCGGAGTGTGAAAATTAGGAGGTGTGGAGTTAATAAAAGTATTAGTCAGAGGGCTGAAAAGGGGTTGTTGAGGTGGTTTGGTCATTTAGAGAGAATGGATGAAAGTAGAATGACATGGAGAGCATTTAAATCTGTAGGAGAAGGAAGGCGGGGTAGGGGTCGTCCTCGAAAAGGTTCGAAGGGGTAAGGGAGGTTTTGTGGGCGAGGGGCTTGGACTTCTAGCAGGCGTGCATGAGCATGTTCGATAGGAGTGAATGGAGACGAATGGTATTTGGGACCTGACGATCTGTTGGAGTGTGAGCAGGGTAATATTTAGTGAAGGGATTCAGGGAAACCGGTTATTTTTATATAGCCGGACTTGAGTCCTGGAAATGGGAAGTACAATGCCTGCACTTTAAAGGAGGGCTTTGGGATACTGGCAGTTTGGAGGGATATGTTGTGTATCTTTATACGTATATGCTTCTAAACTGTTGTGTTCTGAGTGAGGTGAAAGAGTGTGAGTGAGGTGAGAGAGTTGAATGATGAAAGTATTTTCTTTTTGGGGATTTTCTTTCTTTTTGGGTCACCCTGCCTCGTTGGGAGACGGCCGACTCGTTGAAAATATATATATATATATATATATATATATATATATATATATATATATATATATATATATATATATATGTCGTGCCGAATAGGCAGAACTTGCGATCTTGGCTTAAATAGCAACGCTCATCTTGCCATATAGGACAAGTGAAAATTTGTGTATGCAATAATTTCGCCAAAATCATTCTGAACCTAACGAAAAAAATATATTTCACTGTGTTTGTTTAGTATTAAATTATTGCAAACAAATCTAAAATATATTTAGTTGGGTTAGGCTAAAATAAATTGTTCTTGTTATAATAAGGTTAGGTGAGTTTTCTAAGATTCTTTTGGTGCAAAATTATAAATTTTTACATCAACATTAATGAAAAAAATATATCTTTAAACGTATAAGGGAAAATTTTAGAAAGGACTTAATTTTAAATGAGTTCTTGCTAATTAACCAGTTTTACATATTCGGCACGACATATATATATATATATGTCGTGCCGAATAGGCAGAACTTGCGATCTTGGCTTAAATAGCAACGCTCATCTTGCCATATAGGACAAGCTAAAATTTGTGTATGCAATAATTTCGCCAAAATCATTCTGAACCTAACGAAAAAAATATATTTCCCTGTGTTTGTTTAGTATTAAATTATTGTAAACAAATCTAAAATATATTTAGTTGGGTTAGGCTAAAATAAATTGTTCTTGTTATAATAAGGTTAGGTAAGTTTTCTAAGATTCGTGTGGAGCACGGGGAGCTGGACGAAGTATTCGAGATGTAGCTCTGAGTTACCTATGTTGTTTTACTTTCTATTGTATTTTTGTGAATGTTTGGTCAATACACAATAACGTATACATGTGATACTCATCCATACACAATAACGTATACATGTGATACTCATCCATACACAATAACGTATACATGTGATACTCATCCATACACAATAACGTATACATGTGATACTCATCCATACACAATAACGTATACATGTGATACTCATCCATACACAATAACGTATACATGTGATACTCATCCATACACAATAACGTATACATGTGATACTCATCCATACACAATAACGTATACATGTGATACTCATACATACATAATAACGTATACATGTGATACTCATACATACATAATAACGTGTACATGTGATACTCATACATACATAATAACGTATACATGTGATACTCATACATACATAATAACGTATACATGTGATACTCATACATACATAATAACGTGTACATGTGATACTCATACATACATAATAACGTATACATGTGATACTCATACATACATAATAACGTATACATGTGATACTCATACATACATAATAACGTATAAATGTGATATTCATACATACATAATAACGTGTACATGTGATACTCATACATACATAATAACGTATACATGTGATACTCATACATACATAATAACGTATACATGTGATACTCATACATACATAATAACGTGTACATGTGATACTCATACATACATAATAACGTGTACATGTGATACTCATACATACATAATAACGTATACATGTGATACTCATACATACATAATAACGTATACATGTGATACTCATACATACATAATAACGTGTACATGTGATACTCATACATACATAATAACGTATGCATGTGATACTCATACATACATAATAACGTGTACACATGAGATTCATCAACATACAATACAAACTACAGTGAATTATATATGTAGTTCTCACTCTGTTATCACCTTTATTCATCTCATCACTCTGCTGTCCTACCTAAACTTACTTTCATCTCTTTAACCTTTTATCATCTCTCTCATTATTACCAAACCATTGCCATATCCACATTCCTGACCATAATAAATTAAGAAAATGGTGAGAAGAATTATGCTAGTGTAATATTATACAAATGTAATGTTACATCAACAATTAGTGTTTGAACCTAAAATTTATAGTCAGTAAATATGTAAGCAGAAACAAAACGTTCACAAATATGCTGAGAACTCTTAGTAATTCCCACTATCAAGTTGGATCACTGAAACGTGGGTAGTATATCACAGGTTTACTGGTGCCATGAACCACTCTACTGGTCAAAATTTAACATGGAGGTATATATGGGTTGTAAAACCTTCATTATTCAGGAAGATTGTTATCCTGAGGGCGAGGTCGATGGCTGGTGTTGTCAAGGTAACCAGGTCGAGCTCACTGCAAGCCTTGGTCTTCCTTTTTATGTACGAAAAAGTTGATGCCTCCATTAATCACTAATACTATTTTTTTTCTTCTTTAGTATTCATATCTTTTGCAAGAAAAATGGGATAAAGAAAACATGAGACAGTACTATTGGTAGTAAAGTTATTGTCTGAGATTATACTATCGTAGTCGGGATCCAGCTTCCCAGGAGTGATAGTCAATATATTCTTCCTATGTTGGTTTATCTAAATCTTCCTTTACCTCTAGTTCACTATAAAAACCAACCAACTTAAACCTTCACTTGTTGTTCATCATACACTGTCACCTGTTGTTGCTCTTACATCTTCACCTGTTGTTCATCTTATATCTTCACCTGTTGTTCATCTTATATCTTCACCTGTTGTTCATCTTATATCTTCACCTGTTGTTCATCTTATATCTTCACCTGTTGTTCATCTTATATCTTCACCTGTTGTTCATCTAACATCTTCACCTGTTGTTCATCTTACATCTTCACCTGTTGTTCATCTAACATCTTCACCTGTTGTTCATCTAACATCTTCACCTGTTGTTCATCTAACATCATCACCTGTTGTTCATCTAACATCTTCACCTGTTGTTCATCTAACATCATCACCTGTTGTTCATCTTACATCTTCACCTGTTGTTCATCTTATATCTTCACCTGTTGTTCTTCTAACATCTTCACCTGTTGTTCATCTTACATCTTCACCTGTTGTTCATCTTACATCTTCGCCTGTTGTTCATCTAACATCTTCATCTGTTGTTCATCTAACTTCTTCACCTGTTGTTCATCTAACATCTTCACCTGTTGTTCATCTTACATCTTCACCTGTTGTTCATCTTACATCTTCGCCTGTTGTTCATCTTACATCTTCACCCGCTGTTCATCTAACATCTTCACCTGTTGTTCATCTAACATCTTCGCCTGTTGTTCATCTAACATCTTCGCCTGTTGTTCATGTTACAGCTTCGCCTGTTGTTCATCTAACATTTTCACCTGTTGTTTATCTAACATCATCACCTGTTGTTCATCTAACATCTTTACCTGTTGTTCATCTTACATCTTCACCTGTTGTTCATCTAACATCTTCACCTGTTGTTCATCTTACATCTTCATCTGTTGTTCATCTAACATCTTCACCTGTTGTTCATTTTACATCTTCACCTGTTGTTCATCTAACATCTTCACCTGTTGTTCATCTAACATCTTCACCTGTTTTTTATCTTACATATTCACCTGTTGTTCATCTAACGTCTTCACCTGTTGTTCATCTTACATCTTCACCTGTTGTTTATCTTAAATCTTCACCTGTTGCTCATCTTACATCTTCACCTGTTGTTCATCTTACATCTTCACCTGTTGTTCATCTTACATCTTCACCTGTTGTTCATCTTACATCTTCACCGGTTGTTCATCTTACATCTTCACCTGTTGTTCATCTTACACCTTCGCCTGTTGTTCATCTAACATCTTCGCCTGTTGTTCATCTTACATCTTCACCTGTTGTTCATCGTACAGCTTCGCCTGTTGTTCATCTAACATCTTCACGTGTTGTTCATTTTACATCTTCACCTGTTGTTCATCTAACATCTTCACCTGTTGTTCATCTAACGTCTTCACCTGTTGTTCATCTTACATCTTCAACTGGTGTTCATCTATCATCATCACCTGTTGTTCATCTTACAGCTTCGCCTGTTGTTCATCTAACATCTTCATCTGTTGTTCATCTAACATCTTCACCTGTTGTTCATTTTACATCTTCACCTGTTGTTCATCTAACATCTTCACCTGTTGTTCATCTAACGTCTTCACCTGTTGTTCATCTTACATCTTCACCTGTTGTTCATCTTACATCTTCACCTGTTGCTCATCTTACATCTTCACCTGTTGTTCATCTTACATCTTCACCTGTTGTTCATCTTACATCTTCACCTGTTGTTCATCTTACATCTTCGCCTGTTGTTCATCTTACATCTTCACCTGTTGCTCATCTAACATCTTCACCTGTTGTTCATCTAACATCTTCACCTGCTGTTCATTTAACATATTCACCTTTTGTTCCTCTGACATCTTCACCTGTTGTTCATGTAACATCTTCACCTGTTGTTAATCTTACATCTTCGCCTGTTGTTCATCTAAGATTTTCACCTGTTGTTCTTCTAGCATCTTCGCCTGTTGTTCATGTAACATCGTCGCCTGTTGTTCATCTAACATCTCGCCTGTTGTTCATCTTACAGCTTCGCCTGTTGTTCATCTAACATCGTCGCCTGTTGTTCATCTAACATCTTCACCTGTTGTTCATCTAACATCTTCACCTGTTGCTCATCTAACATCTTCACCTGTTGTTCATCTAACATCTTCACCTGCTGTTCATTTAACATATTCACCTTTTGTTCCTCTGACATCTTCACCTGTTGTTCATGTAACATCTTCACCTGTTGTTAATCTTACATCTTCGCCTGTTGTTCATCTAAGATTTTCACCTCTTGTTCTTCTAGCATCTTCGCCTGTTGTTCATCTAACATCTCGCCTGTTGTTCATCTTACAGCTTCGCCTGTTGTTCACCTAACATCATCGCCTGTTGTTCATCTAACATCTTCACCTGTTGTTCATCTAACATCTTCACCTGTTGTTCATCTTACATCTTCACCCGTTGTTCATCTAACATCTTCACCTGTTGTTCATCTAACATCTTCGCCTGTTGTTCATCTAACATCTCCGCCTGTTGTTCATGTTACAGCTTCGCATGTTTTTCATCTAACATTTTCACCTGTTGTTTATCTAAGATCTTCACCTGTTGTTCATCTAACATCTTTACCTGTTGTTCATCTTACATCTTCACCTGTTGTTCATCTAACATCTTCACCTGTTGTTCATCTTACAGCTTCGCCTGTTGTTCATCTAACATCTTCATCTGTTGTTCATCTAACATCTTCACCTGTTGTTCATCTTAAATCTTCACCTGTTGTTCATCTAACATCTTCACCTGTTGTTCATCTTACATCTTCACCCGCTGTTCATCTAACATCTTCACCTGTTGTTCATCTAACATCTTCGCCTGTTGATCATCTAACATCTTCGCCTGTTGTTCATGTTACAGCTTCGCCTGTTGTTCATCTAACATTTTCACCTGTTGTTTATCTAACATCTTCACCTGTTGTTCATCTAACATCTTTACCTGTTGTTCATCTTGCATCTTCACTTGTTGTTCATCTAACATCTTCACCTGTTGTTCATCTTACATCTTCACCTGTTGTTCATCTTACAGCTTCGCCTGTTGTTCATCTAACATCTTCATCTGTTGTTCATCTAACATCTTCACCTGTTGTTCATTTTACATCTTCACCTGTTGTTCATCTAACATCTTCACCTGTTGTTCATCTAACATCTTCACCTGTTGTTCATCTTACATATTCACCTGTTGTTCATCTTACATCTTCACCTGTTGTTCATCTAACGTCTTCACCTGTTGTTCATCTTACATCTTCACCTGTTGTTCATCTTAAATCTTCACCTGTTGCTCATCTTACATCTTCACCTGTTGTTCATCTTACATCTTCACCTGTTGTTCATCTTACATCTTCACCTGTTGTTCATCTTACATCTTCACCTGTTGTTCATCTTACATCTTCACCTGTTGTTCATCTTACATCTTCACCTGTTGTTCATGTTACACCTTCGCCTGTTGTTCATCTAACATCTTCGCCTGTTGTTCATCTTACATCTTCACCTGTTGTTCATCTTACAGCTTCGCCTGTTGTTCATCTAACATCTTCTTCTGTTGTTCATCTAACATATTCACGTGTTGTTCCTTTTACATCTTCACCTTTTGTTCATCTAACATCTTCACCTGTTGTTCATCTAACGTCTTCACCTGTTGTTCATCTTACATCTTCAACTGGTGTTCATCTATCATCATCACCTGTTGTTCATCTTACATCTTCACCTGTTGTTCATCTTACAGCTTCGCCTGTTGTTCATCTAACATCTTCATCTGCTGTTCATCTAACATCTTCACCTGTTGTTCATTTTACATCTTCACCTGTTGTTCATCTAACATCTTCACCTGTTGTTCATCTAACGTCTTCACCTGTTGTTCATCTTACATCTTCACCTGTTGTTCATCTTACATCTTCACCTGTTGCTCATCTTATATCTTCACCTGTTGTTCATCTTACATCATCACCTGTTGTTCATCTTACATCTTCACCTGTTGTTCATCTTACATCTTCGCCTGTTGTTCATCTAACATCTTCACCTGTTGCTCATCTAACATCTTCACCTGTTGTTCATCTTACATCTTCACCTGTTGTTCATCTTACATCTTCGCCTGTTGTTCATCTAACATCTTCACCTGTTGCTCATCTAACATCTTCACCTGTTGTTCATCTAACATCTTCATCTGCTGTTCATTTAACATATTCACCTTTTGTTCCTCTGACATCTTCACCTGTTGTTCATGTAACATCTTCACCTGTTGTTAATCTTACATCTTCGCCTGTTGTTCATCTAAGATTTTCACCTGTTGTTCTTCTAGCATCTTCGCCTGTTGTTCATCTAACATCGTCGCCTGTTGTTCATCTAACATCTCGCCTGTTGTTCATCTTACAGCTTCGCCTGTTGTTCATCTAACATCGTCGCCTGTTGTTCATCTAACATCTTCACCTGTTGTTCATCTAACATCTTCACCTGTTGCTCATCTAACATCTTCACCTGTTGTTCATCTAACATCTTCACCTGCTGTTCATTTAACATATTCACCTTTTGTTCCTCTGACATCTTCACCTGTTGTTCATGTAACATCTTCACCTGTTGTTAATCTTACATCTTCGCCTGTTGTTCATCTAAGATTTTCACCTCTTGTTCTTCTAGCATCTTCGCCTGTTGTTCATCTAACATCGTCGCCTGTTGTTCATCTAACATCTCGCCTGTTGTTCATCTTACAGCTTCGCCTGTTGTTCACCTAACATCATCGCCTGTTGTTCATCTAACATCTCCACCTGTTGTTCATCTAACATCTTTACCTGTTGTTCATCTTACATCTTCACCCGTTGTTCATCTAACATCTTCACCTGTTGTTCATCTAACATCTTCGCCTGTTGTTCATCTAACATCTCCGCCTGTTGTTCATGTTACAGCTTCGCATGTTTTTCATCTAACATTTTCACCTGTTGTTTATCTAAGATCTTCACCTGTTGTTCATCTAACATCTTATCCTGTTGTTCATCTTACATCTTCACCTGTTGTTCATCTAACATCTTCACCTGTTGTTCATCTTACAGCTTCGCCTGTTGTTCATCTTACATCATCACCTGTTGTTCATCTTACATCTTCACCTGTTGTTCATCTTACATCTTCGCCTGTTGCTCATCTAACATTTTCACCTGTTGCTCATCTAACATCTTCACCTGTTGTTCATCTAACATCTTCACCTGCTGTTCATTTAACATATTCACCTTTTGTTCCTCTGACATCTTCACCTGTTGTTCATGTAACATCTTCACCTGTTGTTAATCTTACATCTTCGCCTGTTGTTCATCTAAGATTTTCACCTGTTGTTCTTCTAGCATCTTCGCCTTTTGTTCATCTAACATCGTCGCCTGTTGTTCATCTAACATCTCGCCTGTTGTTCATCTTACAGCTTCGCCTGTTGTTCATCTAACATCATCGCCTGTTGTTCATCTAACATCTTCACCTGTTGTTCATCTAACATCTTCACCTGTTGTTCATCTTACATCTTCACCCGTTGTTCATCTAACATCTTCACCTGTTGTTCATCTAACATCTTCGCCTGTTGTTCATCTAACATCTCCGCCTGTTGTTCATGTTACAGCTTCGCATGTTGTTCATCTAACATTTTAACCTGTTGTTTATCTAACATCTTCACCTGTTGTTCATCTAACATCTTTACCTGTTGTTCATCTTACATCTTCACCTGTTGTTCATCTAACATCTTCACCTGTTGTTCATCTTACAGCTTCGCCTGTTGTTCATCTAACATCTTCATCTGTTGTTCATCTAACATCTTCACCTGTTGTTCATCTTAAATCTTCACCTGTTGTTCATCTAACATCTTCACCTGTTGTTCATCTAACATCTTCACCTGTTGTTCATCTTACATCTTCACCTGTTGTTCATCTTACATCTTCACCTGTTGTTCATCTAACATCTTCACCTGTTGTTCATCTTACATCTTCACCTGTTGTTCATCTAACATCTTCACCTGTTGTTCATCTTACATCTTCACCTGTTGTTCATCTTACATCTTCACCTGTTGTTCTTCTTACATCTTCACCTGTTGTTCTTCTTACATCTTCACCTGTTGTTCTTCTTACATCTTCACCTGTTGTTCATCTTACATTTTCGCCTGCTGTTCATCTAATACCTTCACCTGTTGTTCATCTTACATCTTCACCTGTTGTTCGTCTAACATCTTCACCTGTTGTTCATCTTGCATCTTCATCTGTTGTTCATCTAACATATTCACATGTTGTTCATCTTACATCTTCACCTGTTGTTCTTCTTATATCTTCACCTGTTGTTCATCTTACATCTTCGCCTGTTGCTTATCTAATACCTTCACCTGTTGTTCATCTTACATCTTCACCTGTTGTTCATCTAATACCGTCACCTGTTGTTCATCTTACATCTTCACCTGTTGTTCATCTAACATCTTCACCTTTTGTTCATCTTACATCTTCACCTGTTGTTCATCCTACAGCTTCGCCTGTTGTTCACTTAAAATCTTCACATGTTGTTCATCTTACATCTTCGCCTGTTGTTCATCTAAAATATTCACCTGTTGTTCATCTTACATCTTCACCTGTTGTTCATCTTATATCTTCGCCTGTTCATCTACCATCTTCATCTGTTGTTCATCTAACATCTTCTCCTGTTGTTCATCTAACATCTTCGCCTGTTGTTCATCTAAAATCTTCGCCTGTTGTTCATCTTACAGCTTCTCCTGTTGTTCATCTAACATCTTCGCCTGTTGTTCATCTAACATCTTCATCTGTTGTGCATCGTATATCTTCGCCTGTTGTGCATCTTACATCTTCACCTGTTGTTCTTCTAACATCTTCACCTGTTGTTCATCTTACATCTTCACCTGTTGTTCATCTTACATCTTCGCCTGTTGTTCATCTAACATCTTCACCTGTTGCTCATCTAACATCTTCACCTGTTGTTCTTCTAACATCTTCACCTGTTGTTCATTTAACATATTCACCTATTGTTCATCTAACATCTTCACCTGTTGTTCATCTAACATCTTCACCTGTTGTTAATCTTACATCTTCGCCTGTTGTTCATCTAAGATTTTCACATGTTGTTCTTCTAGCATCTTCGCATGTTGTTCATCTTACATCGTCGCCTGTTGTTCATCTAACATCTTCACCTGTTGTTCATCTAACATCTTCACCTGCTGTTCATCTAATTTCTTCACCTGTTGTTCATCTAACATCTTCGCCTGTTGTTCATCTAACTTCTTCACCTGTTGTTCATCTAACATCTTCACCTGTTGTTCATATTACATCTTCACCTGTTGTTCATCTAACATCTTCACCTGTTGTTCATCTAACATCTTCGCCTGTTGTTCATCTAACATCTTCGCCTGTTGTTCATCTAACATCTTCACCTGTTGTTCATCTTAAATATTCGCCTGTTGTTCATCTAACATCTTCACCTGTTCTTCATCTTACATCTTCGTCTGTTGTTCATCTAACATCTTCATCTGTTGTGCATCTTACATCTTCGCCTGTTGTTCATCTAACATCTTCATCTGTTGTGCATCTTACATCTTCGCCTGTTGTTCATCTAACATCTTCATCTGTTGTGCATCTTACATCTTCGCTTGTTCTTCATCTAACATCTTCATCTGTTGTGCTTCTTACATCTTCGCCTGTTGTGCGTCTTACATCTTCACCTGTTGTTCATCTTACATCTTCACCTGTTGTTCATCTTACATCTTCAAGTGTTTTTCATCTTACATCTTCACCTGTTGTTCATCTTACATCTTCAAGTGTTGTTCATCTTACATCTTCACCTGTTTTTCATCTTACATCTTCGCCTCTTGTTCATCTAACATCTTCACCTGTTGTTCATCTTACATCTTCACCTGTTGTTCATCTTACACCTTCGCCTGTTGTTCATCTAACATCTTCATCTGTTGTTCACCTAACATCTTCACCTGTTGTTCAACTTACATCTTCACCTGTTGCTCATCTAACATCTTCACCTGTTGTTCATCTAACATCTTCACTTGTTGTTCATCTTACATCTTCACCTGTTGTTCATCTGACATCTTCACCTTTTGTTCATCTTACATCTTCACCTGTTGTTCATCTTACATCTTCACCTGTTGTTCTTCTTACATCTTCACCTGTTGTTCTTCTTACATCTTCACCTGTTGTTCATCTTACATTTTCGCCTGTTGTTCATCTAATACCTTCACCTGTTGTTCATCTTACATCTTCACCTGTTGTTCATCTAATACCTTCACCTGTTGTTCATCTTACATCTTCACCTGTTGTTCATCTAACATCTTCACCTGTTGTTCATCTTACATCTTCATCTGTTGTTCATCTAACATCTTCACCTGTTGTTCATCTTACATCTTCACCTGTTGTTCTTCTTACATCTTCACCTGTTGTTCATCTTACAGCTTCGCCTGTTTCTCATCTAATACCTTCACCTGTTGTCCATCTTACATCTTCACCTGTTGTTCATCTAATACCTTCACCTGTTGTTCATCTTACATCTTCACCTGTTGTTCATCTAACATCTTCGCCAGTTGTTCATCTAACATCTTCTCCTGTTGTTCATCTAACATCTTCGCCTGTTGTTCATCTAAAATCTTCGCCTGTTGTTCATCTTACAGCTTCTCCTGTTGTTCATCTAACATCTTCGCCTGTTGTTCATCTAACATCTTCGCCTGTTGTTCATCTAACATCTTCACCTGTTGTTCATCTAACATCTTCATCTGTTGTGCATCTTACATCTTCGCCTGTTGTGCATCTTACATCTTCACCTGTTGTTCATCTAACATCTTCACCTGTTGTTCATCTTACATCTTCACCTGTTGTTCATCTTACATCTTCGCCTGTTGTTCATCTAACATCTTCACGTGTTGCTCATCTAACATCTTCACCTGTTGTTCATCTAACATCTTCACCATTTGTTCATTTAACATATTCACCTGTTGTTCATCTAACATCTTCACCTGTTGTTCATCTAACATCTTCACCTGTTGTTAATCTTACATCTTCGCCTGTTGTTCATCTAAGGTTTTCACCTGTTGTTCTTCTAGCATCTTCGCCTGTGGTTCATCTAACATCGTCGCCTGTTGTTCATCTAACATCTCGCCTGTTGTTCATCTTACAGCTTCGCCTGTTGTTCATCTAACATCGTCGCCTGTTCATCTAACATCTTCACCTGTTTTTCATCTAACATCTTCACCTGTTGTTCATCTTACATCTTCACCCGTTGTTCATCTATCATCTTCACCTGTTGTTCATCTTACATCTTCGCCTTTTGTTCATCTAACATCTTCGCCTGTTGTTCATGTTACAGCTTCGCCTGTTGTTCATCTAACATTTTCACCTGTTGTTTATCTAACATCTTCACCTGTTGTTCATCTTACATCTTCACCTGTTGTTCATCTTACATCTTCGTCTGTTGTTCATCTAATACCTTCACCTGTTGTTCATCTTACATCTTCACCTGTTGTTCATCTAATACTTTCACCTGTTGTTCATCTTACATCTTCATCTGTTGTTCATCTAACATCTTCACCTGTTGTTCATCTTACATCTTCATCTGTTGTTCATCTTACATCTTCGCCTGTTGTTCATCTAACATCTTCGCCTGTTGTTCATCTTACATCTTCGCCTGTTGTTCATCTAACATTGTGAGGGAAATGTTCAACAGATAGGAGTAACGAGCGAGTATATGGTAATGATAGTTTGACTTCCGGCTGCTTGTTAACACCCCTCCTTCAGATACCTGAAAATAAACATTATTCTTATATTCGTTTTTTTAATTCAAATTCAAGGTCAAAACTTATTTCTTTGTATAGTGTAGAATGCGTAGTTTATATACAATATTGTTAAACGCAAAGCAGTTTGGCCACACTGATATTGATCTTTACTCTCTATTTTTTTTTTTTTTTTTTTTTTTTTTTTATTCACCGGTATTCTCCCGGCCCGGGTCTTTTCCAAGTAGTGGTGACCCGGCCTTGGCTCCCTATCTGTTGAGTGTCTCGAGACTTAAGTCTCCCATGGGAGGAAGGACATGTACCTCCTCATCTTTGGGACCAAGTGTCCCCAGGCCTAGCCACATTCCCCGCCCTCACGGGGCTCGTAGGGAGAAGCTAGGCCTCTGGTCTGCCATCTACCCCGCCTCAAAGGGGCTCGTGGGGATGGCAGCCTTATGAGCTGCAGATGGTAGCAAGCTCAGGCTTCCTTGGATATACACTCTATTTAAAACTGCGCATAGCTTATATGAATTATTAAATTATTAAAAAAAAAATATATTTAAAATTTATAGTGGAGAGTAGTAAAAAATATTGCAATTTGCATAATTATATGTGAACTGATAATTTAAATTGATTTAGTGATTTTCAGTTAATTGGGTTTTCTTGAGTAGTTACAAATTGGTTCTATGATTTCAGGCATAGTATAATACTTTTGTTGTAGTTAAGTTTGGGAGATGATGTAGGCAGGGGATCTTTTGCTGGTTAGGGAAATAAATTCCAGAACTTGGGGACCTTTATGTGCACTGCATTTCTGCATAGAGTTAGAAGGACACGAAACACGTCGACAAGAGTTTTGTGCCTAGTGTTGTGCCTGTGTGTTCTGTTATAGTTATCAAAAAAAAAGTAGTTTGAGAGGAAGGTTTATATTGGAGTTTGTTTTATATATATATATATATATATATATATATATATATATATATATATATATATATATATATATATATATATATATATATATATATATATATATATATATATATATATATATATATATATATATGTGTGTGTGTGTGTGACCCCATCCTATATATATATATATATATATATATATATATATATATATATATATATATATATATATATATATATATGTGTGTGTGTATTATTGTAACTATGAACGAGTGGTATTGAATCATTAACAACACTGTAACTAGTCGAGGATTCGAACCCGTGTTGTTTTGGCCCAGGTCATGATGAGTGAGAATCATATGAAGCTCTAACCCACAGGACCACGCAATCCTACAAGACTCAAGCACCCAGCAGAGCTAGGTGTTTTACCTTGATGTGAGGACATTCGGTGGTGACTTTTATATACTACTATGATATTAAAATTCTTAAGTAGAGAAGGCATATCAATCAAGTTTCATGGTAAGGGAAAATCAACATATTTCAGTTGAATAAAGTTAGTTGTCCCTTTTTAAACTGAAGAAAAAAAAATGTATTTTTATCTAGTTTAAAGGATTTATCAATTAAGTTTCTTGGGTATTTTAGATCGTTAGCTCTTTCATAAATTTTTGAGATTTCTTAATCTATGAACTCTGGACTACAAATACGTAAAGTTCTCAACAAACATTGATGAGAATACAGACAGTTTAACTCTATCTTGTTGTGTTAAGCAATCTTGTTCTTGAAAGAAGATTGCTTAACACAAACCTTCACAGAGCTAAATGGTAAAGATATGTTGATGTTATCTTGTTTCTTATGCCTAAGAATGTAGATATAAACCATTTCATTGTTAAATTAAATCAAGGTTAAAACAACATAAATATAGAATTAGAAGTGGACAAGATTCTAATACTCTGCTTATTCATGCGAGAGATTTAAACTGTCCAATTGATTTTGAAAAGGTTGAGAAAATTATATCAAGCAAGTCCATGGTCGACAGGATTATAATAGAATCGTGTTTCATTGAAAATAATATGAAAATTTCTTTTGGTTTATATAAATTGGGTTCATTTATAATTAATAAAATTTTGGAAGAATTTATGATACAATACACAAATTTTTGGGTAGAATACAAGTTGTGTTTCACGGAACACTCACTACCTACATCATCATAAAGAGTCAAGTGTTGTTGTGGGGTGGCAGTGAGGTGTATATGTCTTCCTGTTAACCTTTCATTTTTATAGTTCCTTGATAATGTGAGAAGTCATGAAAGTGATTGGAATTTCAGTATATCTTTCACAGTGGTTGTTCTGCATATTGTGATATTACCTGTTTACTGTGATCTTATTGCATATATATATATATATATATATATATATATATATATATATATATATATATATATATATATATATATATATATATATATATATATATATATATATATATCTTGCCGATTAGGTAAAACTGATCAGTTAGCAAGAACTCGTTTAGAATTTTCTCTAAATATTTTTAAAGATATTTTTTTCATTTAAATGTAAAAATTAATAATTTTTTTAACAAAAGAACCTTAGAAAACTTACCTAACCTTATTATATAAAAAAGTTTAATTTAGCCTAATCCAACTAAATTTATTTTTTATAAATTTACAGTAATTTAATAAAAAACAAACACAATGAAATATATTTTTTTCGTTAGATTCATTCTGAACCTAATGAAAAAAAATATATTTCATTTTTAGTTTATTTTTAAATTATTGCCAACTTATCTAAAAAATATTTAGCTGGATTAGGCTAAAATAAATTGCACTTGTTTTAATATGGGTAGGCAGGTTTTCTAAGGTACAAAATTATTAATTTTTACATTAGCATAAATAGAAAAAATATATCTTTAAACGTGTAAGAGAAAATTTTAAGGCCTTAATTGTAAACGAGTTATTGCTAACTGGCCAGTTTTACTTATTCGGCACGATATATATATTGTAGGTAGTAGGTTGGTAGACAGCAACCACCCAGGGAGGTACTACCGTCCTACCAAATGAGTGTGAAACACAAGCCTGTAATTGTTTTGCATGATAATAGGATTGCTGGTGTCTTTTTCTGTCTCATAAACATGCAAGGCTGCAAGTATGTCTTGCTACTTCTAGTTACGCTTAGATCACAATACACATGCATGTATATACTAACCACTCCGTGTTTTCTTCTATTTTCTTCCTAGTTTTTGTTCATGTTTATTTTTCCTAGTCTCCATGGGAAAGGTGAACAGAATTCTTCATCTGTAAGCTATGCGTGTCATAGGCGACTAAATTCCGGGAGGAATAGGCTAGTAACTCCTTCTCCTGTATAAACTACTAAAAACAAGGAAAAGAAAACCATAAGAATGGAATGCTTGAATGTGCGTGGATGTAGTGCGGATAAGAAAGAAATGACTACCAATGTTATGAATGAAAAGAAGTTGGATGCCCTGGCCCTAAGCAAAACAAAGCGGAAGAGAGTAGGGAAGTTTCAGTGGGGAGAAATAAATGGGATTATCTGAGAGAGTTAGAGCTAAGGAAAGGGAAGCAATAATGTTGAAGAATCAGTTATGGAGAGAGAAGAGGGAATATAAATGTATAAATTCAAGGATTATATGGATTAAAATAAGAGCCAGATGTGAAAAGGGGGTCATAATAAGTGTGTATGCACCTGGAGAAGAGAGGAGTGTAAAGGAGAAATCGTAATGACACGATTGCAAACAAACCATACCACAGGCGGGATTTGAACCCGCGGTCAGAGAGTCTCAAAACTCCAGACCGGCTAACGCGACGGTCTGGAGTTTTGAGACTCTCTGACCGCGGGTTCAAATCCGCCCATGGTATGGTTTGTTTGCAATCGTGTCATTACGACATACAACGACAAATAGTCAAATATACACTTTAAGGAGGTTATTTGTAAAATAAACAGTCCTGTGTAGCCTGCAAACAAACAAATGAAGTACGTGCAACATCTCTGGAAAATGGGCCCATGCATCTTGTGCAAATATTCAGGAATTATCTACAAGAGATATTAGACCAAGCAAGTGTTTTTGGGTATGCCTAAATGAGATCCTCTTGTGGAACAAACATCACATTGGAATTAAATGATGAAAACATGAAAACAGCCTCCATAGAAAACCTGACAGCATTCTATAATGGATTGGAAAATAAAATGACTGGGATAGATGGTGCTATCACTCCTGGTGTAGCTGCTGTCCTGGAAGGTAGTAACTGTAAAATTAGAGGAATGAAAGCTGGTGCCCCGGAGGGAGACAGGAGTTCTAGTAAGGAAACAGGTGTAGACAATGACATGCAAAAACCAATGTTACAAACTAACCCAGAGGGAGACAGTAGCTCTAGTGGGGAAACAGGTGTAAACAAGGACATGTAAAAACCAATGTTGCAAACTGGCAATGCAATGGGAAATAGCAAACAAGAGGATGCCCCGATAATTAGTGAAGATAAAATTCCAGAAATAACTGGTGAAGGCACCATAGGTAGTAAAAGTGCTGAAGATAGTAATGAAACAGGATAACACCCAGTAGGGAATGCTACAAAAAAAAGGCAAACTGAAACCAGGCCTATGCATATTCTATGCAATAGGTATTTTCAGGCATGGAATATCTAGAAGAACAGACGGGACGTACAGCTTTGACCACCCCAGGAAATACCGTGCCCATATGACAACAGGAGAATGCAACCTTCCTTCTTGTAAGCTTGTCCACCCCGAGATGTGTCACTCTTCAGTTTAAGAAAGACAATGCTATAACTTATGTTGCATGCACACCACCTAAAGGAAACAAGTTACAGAATATCCAGGCCATGGAAAAACCTGGGGAGCCACAACTACTCCAGATAGACAGGTTTTTTTTTAGCACCAGGAAAGATAAAAAGCTAGCAGGAAATGACGGAAATCGTACACCAACTCCGATCATTTCTGGAATGGAATCTCAGTCGATGGCCTCCACTCCAAAAAAAAAAAAAACAGATATTAGTGCTGGAGAAAAAAAACCCAACAAAATACCTTTCATCCATGAACTGCTTACAGAGTCAAATGCAATGACTCTTATTGTGGCTAGCTGGTCTAGTGGCTAACGCGACGGGCTGGAGTTTTGAGACTCTATGACCGCGGGTTCAATCCCGGCCGGGGGTATGGTTCAAATGCAATGTTCGCGATTTTCACAAAGACCCACATAAATGATCACTTTGACAATGAAATATGGATCCCGGGTTACAACCTATACAGATGTGACAGAGTGAACAGGCAAAAATGGGGGTTTAACCTGAGTATCACAGTCACTTATATGCTCGGAACTACTAAATGCCCCAGATGATGTAGTTGAAGTTTTGGCAGTAAAGATCGAGAACCAAAACCTGGTCATTGTGGCTGTATACAAGAATACGGATGCAACTTTCCAACAATTCCATGAAGAGCTTCAGAAAATTGATCATTGTCTGCAAAATCTTGCACCTCCTGGCCCCAACATCTTAGTCCTGGGGAATTTCAACCTAAGGCACCTTAAAAATGGAGGAATGTAGCAATTAATGCTGTAGCAGAGATAACACCTAGAGGCAGCTCAGATAAAAACTCGCATACACACTAGCTTTTAAATCTCTGCACCAAATTCACTTTAAACCAGCAAATAATAGAGCCTACAAGACTGGAGAATACACTGGACCTCATCTTCACTAACAACGATGATCTGATACGAAATATTACCTTATCAAACACAATATTCTCAGATCACAACATAATAGAGGCTCAGACATGTATGCGTGGGGCCCCAGACCGACAAAATGTGATCAGTCACGAGGGAGCATTCACCAAATTGAACTTCAATAACAAAAACATAACGTGGGACCAAGTCAACCAGGTACTAAATGATATAAACTGGAAAGATAGCCTAAGCAACACGGATCCAAACCTATGTCTAGAATAAATTAACTCTATGGCACTCGAGGTATGCTCAAGGCATATTCCTTTAAGGAAAAGGAGATGAAAAACATCGAACTAAAGCTAAAGGAATATTATAGGAGTCAAAAAAGAAACCTAAAGTATTTCTTTTCTTATGCCAAATCAAAGTCGAGAACAACATCCAGTATTGGGCCTCCACTTAAACGAGATCAGTCCTACACAGATGACAGCAAGGAAATGAATGAACTACTCAAGTCCCAGTATGACTCGGTTTTTAGCGAGCCGCTGACCAGACTGAGAGTCGAAGATCTAAATGATTTTTTTATGAGAGACAGAAATTCAAACTGATAGCGCTAACATCCCATATCATTAAAATCTTTGAAAGGGTTCTAAGAAGCAAGATCACCACCCATCTAGATCCTCATCAGTTACTCAACCCAGGCAACATGGCTTTAGAGCAGGTCGCTCCTCTCTGTCCCAACTACTGGACCACTGTCACAAAGTACTGGATGCTCTAGAAAACAAACTTTATATGTAGTATACACAGACTTTGCAAAAGCCTTTGACAAGTGTGACCATAGTGTAATTGTTCACAAAATGTGTGATAAAGAAAAGGTGGTAGGTGGATCTATGTCGGGTTGCGTGTGGCCAACAGTAACAGCCTGGTTGATCAGGCTCTGATCCACCATGAGGCCTGGTCACATTTTCTTTGGTGTCGACCTATAGAAAACGTTATTCTTTCTGACAATCCGAGAACAAGACTGGAAAAACATCACATATTTGTTAATTTATTGTACTGTGGGGTGTATTTATCATGTTCGTATGTATGTTGCCTGTTTATTATATAATATTGAAAAAATATCATAGATGGGTTAATGAAAATGTGTATATTAACGTAATGTTGCTTCTGAATTGTCAATCCCTATTGCTCACATAATCAATTTGTCCATCACCACTAATACCATACTGGAGGGGTTCAAGGAGGCCAGAGTTACTTCTATCTTCAAGAAAAATAGTAGGTATGTTGTAATCAACTATAGGCCTATTAGTATACTCAGTGCAATATCCAAAATTCTAGAGAGGGCGGTGTACTGTCAAGTAGTTAAGTACCTTAATGACAACAACATTCTCCAAAGCTATCAATCAGGCTTTAGAAGATCTTAGTCAACCGACACCTCCCTAATTAATCTGATGGATTACCTGAGAACTGAAATGTCAATGAGGAACCTCATAGGTATGGTAACCTTAGACCTGCAAAAGGCCTTCGATACTGTCAACCACAATATGCAAGAAACTTCACGCTATCGGTACAGATTCTGTAGATTGGTTTAAGTACTACCTTAGCAACAGGAAATAAATTGTCAAAATCAACAAAACGGAATCAGAACCCCTGCCGATAGCATGTGGAGTTCCCCAAGGCAGTATTCTTGGTCCCTTATTATTCCTATGCTATGTTAACGACATGCCTATCAGTGTCAAGTGCAAACTCCTACTGTATGCAGATGACAGTGCTCTGTTAGTGTCAGGTAAAGACCCACACGATATAGCTAATATATTACCACTAGAGCTGGAGTCCTGCAGCAAATGGTTGGTAGACAACAAACTATCATTACACCTGGGAAAAACTGAAGCCATTCTCTTTGGCACGAAACATAAACTGAGAGGGGTAAATAATTTTAATGTCCAGTGTAATGGGGAGCCCATCACTTCAGTTTTCTCAGTAAAATATCTGGGAATCCCCTTTGACCCATGAATGTCAGAAGAATTGATAGGGAACAGTGTAGTAAAGAAAGCGAATGCCAGACTGAAATTGCTCTATAGACAAGCACAGTATCTACCTACTGAGACTCGCAGGACCTTATGTCTAGCCCTTATACAATGTCATATAGATTACGCTTGCTCTTCATGGTACTCTGCCTTGACAAAAAAACTGAAAGATAGACTGTAAATCACCCAGAACAAAATAGTAAGATTCATCCTGGACCTGGCCCATGAGAGCATGTAGGCCAGGATGAATTACAGCAGTAGGATATGCTGAATGTTGAAGACAGAGTAAAACAACTGAAGGTAATCATGTTTATAAAATTGCTCAGTGTCCAGAATATTTTGCTGCCAATTTTGTCAAGGTTGGGAACCAAAGCAATCATAGTACTAGGGGGAGAGAGCACAACTTTGTAGTACCCACAGTCAGTGGCCAGGCTTCAAACACCTTTTATTGTACAGCAATAAAGGAATGGAACAGACTACCCGCACATGTCAAAGCCAGTCATAGCATGAACCGGTTCAAGGACAGAGCCAAAAGGTGTCTGATGAATGTAGCTACAGAAAGGGAGAGAAATTATTTTTTTATTTTTTTTTTAGCTAACACACGTGTAATTTAACTTTATTCCTAGTAATGACCCTCGTATTGTAGTCTTAATGACCCTCGTGTAGTAGATAGTCTTAATGACCCTCGTGTAGTAGATAGTCTTAATGACCCTCGTGTAGTAGATAGTCTTAATGACCCTCGTGTAGTAGTCTTAATGACCCTCGTGTAGTAGATAGTCTTAATGACCCTCGTGTAGTAGATAGTCTTAATGACCCTCGTGTAGTAGATAGTCTTAATGACCCTCGTGTAGTAGATAGTCTTAATGACCCTCGTGTAGTAGATAGTCTTAATAGTATGATCATAAGATGTTATTTCCTTTACAGAATAATATTAAGATATTATCACCTTTATATTATAATAATAAGGTAAAAGAACCCCAATGGAAATAAGTCACTCTGTCTAACTTTTTTGGGTTATCCCAGGTACTTTATACATATGCTCGTATGTATGATAATCTATGTAACTGTATTTGTGTATACCTGAATACACTTACTTAACGTGCCTCAGAGTGATTATTATTGAGAATTATTATTATTATAATTATTAGTATGGCATCCTAGTGATAAGACACTCTTACTGATTTAATTAATGTGTACCTGCACGCCAGCACAGTATGTAAGTTTACTTAGGTATAGGTACACATATGTATAATTATCAGAGTATATATAAAATATGAAATAACTTTAAAAGACTTGAAATTTTGGAAAGTTTCTAGGCATAATGGAGACACGCGGAGCTCACGGGGAATGTAAACAAAGCAGGTGGGGCGTGGTGACCGTGTAAGCAAGTCAGGTGGGGGGAGCTATATAGCGAGTTTTTGTCATAATTTGAATTGTAAGTATTACCAGAACATTGTAAAGCAAAACTCCGTAAACCAGGGACCTACTGTAACTACTTTATAGTAAAAAAAATGTGGGACAAGTAAAATAGGGGGTTTGGAGTTGATTATATAAAACAAAAATATGTATACCCTTTATTGCTAGCAGAGGCGTTGCTAGGGTTGGTGTCACCCGGGGCAGCATCTTTGGTGTCACCCCCATGAAATTCCGGGGCGGGGGGATGGGGGAAGTAAACTCCAGTTACGTCGCTACTGCATGACCAGTGACTAATGTTTAGCAATGAGAACGTTTAAGGGCCATAAACTAAAGAGAAGAATACTTCTCAACTTTATTAATAATGAAATAAGTAATCTTAGTAATATTGAGGAAACATTAACTCAAATACAGCCATTTTGAGCACAGGCAACAGATCCTACATTTATTCATCTTCAACAATGCCCCCCCCCAAAAAAAAAAATGAAAAAATAAAGAAAAACATTGCGATATCAGAGAAACACTAGTTCCGATTTGACCTTGAGTACAGGTAACATCTCAATGAATCAGATCTTACATTTCCTTGCCGTCAATCCTACAATATCATCTATCACATCATCAAAATCAATGCTGTCAACTGACCCATTCTCTATGGATAACATTGCTAAGTCAGAGATTCTAGATTGACTCACTGTGGACCATAAATAGTTTTTAATCAGCTTCACCTTCGAGAAACTCCTTTCACAAGAAGCCACAGAAACACATTTAGTAAGGAACAACCTCAGGCAGAGGGTCAGAGTTGGAAGAGATTCAATGAAATCCCAAATTTGGATATTTAACTCAGACTCTAACCAGACTGAGGGCAAAGCAGAAAAAAATTAGCCTACTTTCCAATGGATTGGCAAAATAATCATTATGGTCATTATGCATGTAATACTAATGTGTACCATATTTGGTAAGCCTCCTGGCCCTATAGGTTTTAGCCCACAAGGACTGGTAACAACAATGAAGTGAATTTTTTTAGTGACTGGCTAGGCAATTCCCCAGACCTGAACTCTACTGAGAACCTCTGGTCAATAGTAAAACGAAGTTTACTTGACAAGGATATAAGTTCCATCCCGTGGCATGAGGCTGCTCTACATGAGGCATGGAATAATATACCTCCCCAAACCTTCATGAATTTGTGTGAGAGTCTTCCTACGCAGCTGAGGGACGAGATTAAGCGTAAAGAACCCCAGTAAGTGTGCAAATATATATATATATATATATATATATATATATATATATATATATATATATATATATATATATATATATATATATATATATATATATATATATATATATATATTAGAATCTTTCGTGGTATGTGTTTGTGTTTTGGTACGTGTGTGGGAGAGGGGCGGAATAATGCCAGGACTTGCACTGTATATCTCATATGAACAATCACAATATAGCACAGTACTGGTCCACAGACTACTTTGTCAGTACATCAGTCTTCTGTGACCTCCTTCCCTGCAAGAGATTCACTCTGTTGCTATGAATCTTGCACTTCTCAGGACAGGAATAGGCACAACAGAAATGACCTACATTACAAAATCCGGGAAGTGTTTATGTTTATGAAGAAAAAATTGTTGCTGACGAGTCCTTTATTCTGTTCAGAGACTCTCCTTCAAACACTATATACCGAGCAAACATAATCTCCTTTGTATAAAACTTTTTTGTTATGTGTGACTGTGAGTGACATAGTGTTGGATGTCATAGTTTACACTGAGAGAAACGCACTCGATGATGCCAAAAAAAAGGGTCATACACTGTATACAGACAACTGATATACAAGCTCTATGCTCGCTGATTTCCTCCATGTGAGGAATTCCGATATATGTGGAACAGTGATAAGAAACAGAAAACTGGAGGCATTGCTGAAGGTGCAGTGCAACCATTTAAAGAATAACAATAATGATACATGGTTCGGTTTACGTGCCAAAAACCCTTTTGTATGCAGAGCATTTCGGCAATGACATCATGGCACTGACGTGACATGACAAATGGGACGTGTGGTTGCTGTCAAGCATCCACAGAAACGAGTTGGTACATAGTGAACAGGAACACCAATGAACGCATTGTAAAGGCAGCTGCTATCGTCGACTCTCATACATTTCCCTCTTTGCTTCCAAGGATAATATTCTTTCTCTCCACAGACTCCTCTGTGCACCACTCACTCTTTTTCCCTCATCAATTCTATGACTCACCCAACCATCTGCTGCTGACACGTACACTTCCAAATATCTGAATACATTCACTTCCTCCATACTCTTTCCCTCCAATCTGAAATCCAGTTTTTCATTACGTAAAGTTTTTGTTATCCTCATCACCTTAGTCTTTCCTATGTTTACTTTTAATTTCCGTCTTTTACATACCCTACTATACTCGTCCACCAACCTCCGCAGCTCTTCTTCAGAAACTCCCAAAAGCACAGTGTCATCAACAAAGAGAAACTGTGACAACTTCCACTTTGTTTTAGATTCTTTATCTTTTAATCCAACGCCTCTTGCCAACACATGGGCATTCACTTCTCTTACAATCCCATCTAAAATATATTGAACAACCATGGTGACATGACATATCCCTGTCTATGGCCTGCTTTTACTGGGAAATAATCTCCCTCTCTCCTACATTCTCTAACCTGAGCCTCCTATTCCATACATTTACAACATCTGCAACATTACCCATCCCCCATCCACCCTATCATGCGAGTTTTCTAAATCCATAAATGCCACAGAAGCCTTTTTACCCTTATCTACATACTTTTGACCTATATGTTTCACTTCAAATACTTGGTCTACACACCCCCTACCCTTCCTAAACTCTCCTTGTTCATTTGTGATCCTGCTTGCCATCTAAGTCTTAATTCTTTCGTTAATAACTCTACCATACACTTTATAAGGTATACGGAACAAGCTTATTCCCTGAGTAATCTACAAGCTTATTCCCTAAAATTTTTACATCCTTTTTCCAATCCCTTCGTACCTTACCCTCTTTCATACATTTATTAAATAAATACACCATCCACCCCAAGACTGTCTCCCATTGTTTTTAACATTTCTGTTTTTATCCCATTAATCCCAGCTGCTTTACTCCCTTTCATTCTACCCACTGCCTAATGCACCTCCCCCTCACTCATAGCTGGCTCCTTCAAGATGTCATACCTCCCTACCTCTAACTCCCTTATCTAATACTATCGTCTCCTATTCTTAACTGTCAAATCTATTCATTCTCTAGGCTTTCTCAACTTATTAATCACACTCCATAACTTTTTCATATTCTCAAGACAAATTTTTGATAGCATCTCACGACTCTCATTCGCTATATTTTTACATTCCTTCACCACTCTCTTAACCTCTTTTTCTCTCCGTATACTCCTCTCTCTTCTTGTATCACTTTTACTTTGTAAAACCTCTCATTTGCTAACTTTTTCTCTCTCTTACTACTCTCTTAACCTCATCATTCCACCAATCATCTTCATCCCTCCCACATCCACTTTCCTGTAACCACAAACTTCTGCTGAAAACCTAACATTACATTTTTATATCTATCCCATACCTCTTCAGCCTCATTCCCTGTGCTCTCACTAGCCCATCTTTCTTCCAATAGTTGTTTAAATCTTTCTCAAACTGCCTCCTTTAGTTTATCATAATAATAATAATAATAATAATAATAATAATAATAATAATAATAATAATAATAATAATAATAATAGTAATAATAATAATTATAATAGTAATAATAATAATCTTTATTTCTAAAAGTACATGTTACAAGTATTATAGACCTATCTGACATCACTGGCATACCTCTGTATATAAGCATCCTGTTTTATGTTCCATCATTCCCTCACCTCTTGCATTTAGCTTCATCCTTAATGTATCACTAATTAGATTTTTTGTTTATTCAATTATTTAATACCTCCAATATAATATAAACTATGTATTTTTATTCTCATATACTAGTAATCATAACTTAGTTTCATGGCTGCCTGAAATGCCTTGCATAATAAGAAGCTTTCTGAAAAGTAGTTTATGTCAGTTGCTCTAATTACATAATGTATTGTACTTCACTTTATAGAAATAAATTTTGTTAATCTTGTTTCCCAGGATACGACCCGCAACAGTCATACCAACGTTAATCTTGTTTCCCAGGATACGACCCGCAACAGTCATACCAACGTTAATCTTGTTTCCCAGGATACGACCCGCAACAGTCATACCAACACACACATATCATATCTCAAAAAAAAAAATCCTGTATGACAGTAAATCATAACTCTGGCAGGGCCGGATTTATAAGAGGGAAAAGGGGGGAACTGCCCCTGGCCTCCCTGCCAGAGGGGCACCCAGACAAAGAACTTCCTTTATAACAAAATGTAGTAATAAAAAATTAGTTTAATTAATAAAAGAAATAAATAGTGTGTGGGAGGCATCAGAAAATAGAAAGAAAGGGTGCCCCCCACCCCCTCTCCCTTTGAATAACTTGACTTAACTATTTCTGTTTATCGTCAGTTTAGAAGTAAATGACCAGACCATGAGGTTAGAGGTGACCAGAGTGCACACACGTGTGTGTGTTTGTGTGTGCATGTGTATCTGTGTCTGTGTGTGTGAGGTAGCTAGTGCGTGTGTAGCTTTGATCATTTTTCCTAGAACTTCTGCGCCATAGATATGAATAAACATAGGCTAGATATTATAATTATGATGGGGTTGATGTTTAGACACATGTGCAACATCTTGGTATCTTTATTGTAGACGTTTCACCATTCACTGGCTTTATCAATACAAATTCTAGGACATAATTTGAAGACAGTAGGACTATATACAGAAGATGAGGTAATAAGTCCCTCAGCCTTGAGGTTGGTGTGGAGAGCACCGTGGTTGTGGAGATTCTGGAGCATAAACAAGGAGGCAGGGGTTGCATGATTTTACTAAAGCGTCCTGGAGGTGTACGCCCATAAGAGAATTAATGTTTGAAGTGTTCTTTGCGATCCAAGGTAAATTAATTAAAAAGTAAAAAACAGGTGAAGAACCCTTTCTTGGCCGTTATAAGCTGGACCTCTCCTAACAGGATTAATTTTTACAATTTTTTTACAAAAATTCAATAAAATTGAGAAAAATAAAGTCAGACGTATTCTTCGAAACCTCTTTTTTTCGAAAACTGCTGTTTATCATTCATTTTAGTTCATTTCTTATTTTTAATTCAATTAAATCTCCATGTTGAGGGCCCCCCAGACCTAAAGTGCCCCAGTCCCCCAAGGTCTAAATCTGACCCTGAACTCCAGCCCATTGTAACTCGCGGGACCACTGTATATCAGTGATGGTACTTTGTTTCCTGCTTGGCCAGTGACTTTGTTGTTGAGGTAATCTTTATAGATTTAGCTGGAGATAGGCAGAGAGATTCGGTACAGTTATCATTGAGATAATCACTAACTCGAGCTTAAGAGTTTGTGAGTTAGCTAGATTTAATAGTATGGTGGATAATTTATTCAGTTTATTTATTGTTTCAGAATTAGAATGGACGTTCAGTTGACACAGTCTATATTTTTATGAGTCTTATAACTGTAAGGAATATTAGAGTAACCTGTCAGTTACTCTAATAATAATCATTATGAACAGTTATGCAAGTTTGTTATCATACTTAGGGTATAAAAGAGTAAGTAATCATTCTTAACAATGAATATTATGATGATAATGTTAACATTTTTAATAGTAATACTGTATTACATGAAAAAGAAACTCACAAGGGCTTTCAACTTACAGTTAATTTCTTGGGAGGTATTTCACCAGTAATTCTCCTATCTCCATGATGGTGGAGCTAGAATGTTCCAGGACAGAGACAGCTGTGGCACCTGTCTAAGTGGTCATGTTGAAAACTTTCTTGATAGTCTCCTGCACCTGTTATTATCAACATAAATATTAATGGTGGATGCCAGCAACAATGTAGATCCTAATAATGTTGGTAGAATTAACGACAATATGTTATGTTAAAGGTCAAAAGTGCAACTAATGCGACCTTTTATTAGGGCAACGTATCACTCTCCAGAGACTTTGTCAAGCCATTACAAACAATACAGGGACACAGAGTGTATATAGAGGTACAGATGAGGTGCGAACCATAACATAATCATTGTAGGTAGTAATAGTACTTATGGTAGTAGTAGTAGTAGTAGCTATGTAATGGCGTGGATTATCGATTTGAGGAGAATTCTTGCTAATATTTCAGAGATGATTAAGCTGCCGTTATTCTGTTTGTGTTAGAAATAGTGATTAATGATTATACGAGTCATTTACTTCTATGGAAATTGGGTTCTTTAATTACCAGGCGGGCGTTGTTGAATTTCATCAGGTGGTTGGGGAAATTCTGGTGTTGTATGCAGACATTGTTCCAGTTATCGTTCCCAAATGCATTAATGCGTTCATTGAGACATGTTTCGAGGTTTCTTGCTGTTTTGCCTACATCTATTGCCACAACCTACACAGGGGATAGTATAAACGCCTGCATTGATTGGTTCAATATTCTTCAATTTCATCCTAGTCAGATCTTTTGTGAATGTACTGGTTGTGATATCAGTTTCTAGCCAGTGCAACCTGGCTGCTGTAGGGAAGGAACATAACTTTGTTAAGAGTGGTGTTAGTGTGTGGATAATTGATGATCCGGTGGGCTCTTTTTGCAGGCTTTGATGAAAAAGGAAGTGAAATGTCGATCAGTAAAGGTTTTGTTTATGCATGTCAGGAAACTCTGGACTGCTAATTCGGTATGCTGTTAGGAAAAATCTAATGATGATGATGCTTCTTTTGGTTTTAGTATCCTGACTGTGTCAGATCATTTTTGTTTGTAGGTTTCCTGTAAATTTGAAACCTTACAGTGTTATCTACATTGTGAATGAGGACACTTAGAAAAAATAACCTGTCATTGGACTCCTCTTCAAGTGTAAAGTGGATAGCCAGTTCAACTGAGCTGAGCCAGAACAGAATAGAAGGAACTCACAGGTAAGACCCACAAGGGGTGAGCAGAGAAGTGTGGACAGACGAAGAATAGCTGTGGAGAGGAATGTCTTCAGCCAAAGATAAAGAACCGGGGCTAGACCCGGCCGCAAGCATGGTGAAGCATGTGTATGCAGGCGAATAAAAGGCAGATCACAAGCTGGACGTGCTGAAACTTGAGTCTTGGGTATGTCTTGATGATGATTGGTGGTTGGAGGGCGGCAGGAAGTTGGGAGGTAGGGAGAGATGGCAGCTTCAAGGTGATTGGGGTCTTCAAGATGACGGCATACAGAGAGGACGTCGGCGATTCTACTCTGAGCACTGAGACCCAAGTTATATGTATTTTTGGGTTGTCCTGAGTGGTACATTGATCAGAGTTGAGAGGAAAACTTGCTGTCATTTCGAGCCCATTTCCTTCAAGATTGTTTGTTCCCCCCTCTCCACCCCATCATCTCATACTACCCCTATCCTCACCTCACCCAACATTTACACTGGCCCACACACAAACACACTACTTACACTGCTCTCCTTCTGCCTTTCCTGTCTTTTTCTTTTTCAGCAACATCGCTTTGGCGATTCATAACATGGCATTTTGACCATCCGGTAACCTGTGAGATCTTTTTAAAATCCGACCGATCTTTGCCTTGGGCCATGTCTCCCTCACTTCTCGAAGGTAAGCTATTTTAAGGACCGACCTTCATAAGTAGGGTGACTTAGGATGTTTGGGGCTGACACAAAGGAAAGTTTTTCTTTTTAAAGTAAATTTTATGTTTTGGATGTACCTTCCTGGGCATCATGACGAAATTACGAGTAAAAATACGTGTCACTGACAATCAGAAGTCTAAGAAGGAAATACTTGAATGTATTTGTACAAATTCCACTGTTGCACCAGTGGATGTTTTTCAACCTCACTCTGGTACAATACTTCTTCTCTCCTCTGAAGAGGAGCTACTCCAATTGCTCAAGAATGATGTTCTTGATAAATTACATAATCTGGGTATCCCCATTCCACCTGACAGCTTTTAAGCACAACTGTCTTTGTGGCAAGAATAAACAGTTTCATGAGAGCCTGCTTTCCAGAGGAACGTGTTGAATAAATTAATCAGGAGAATTCTGAATTTAAGGTTCTCAAGACGTAAAGATTTCCTAACCCTTCCAGCATACACCAAACATTAAATTCAATCCTAGAGACACCGGAAGAAGCCAAATTCCTATGTCAAAATGGAATGAAATGCTTTGGCACCAGATGTACACCACACAAAATCTCCATTGAAAGGTTTGTCAGTGTCACACAATGTTTTAAATGTCTTGAGTTTGGCCATAACACAAATAAATCCAGTAGCCAAACAACAATTTGCAGTATATTCTCTGGTGAGCATGTTTTTAGGGATTGCCCTAACAGAACCAAACCCAAGTGAACCCTTTTCAATGGGAAACATCCTAGCTGCCCTGCTAGAAAATCTACAATTCAGAAAATTCTGGATGCTAAGAAACAGTCAACTACTAAGAGAACCACTCCCCAAGCACCTCCAAAATGTCCCACACTTCGTTCCCTAATCTACCTGGATCTGGTAGGACTCCTCCTGCCACCTCTACCAGTTCCAATGTTTGGATTTCTGCCCCTCCTGCAGCGCCCCTTCCTAATCCTAATCCTAATATACACCAAACACAAGGACCATCGTCAATCCTTATGTCTCCTGGGTCCTCAGAGGTAGATGTTATGAGAGGTACACTGATTCACGAAATCGTAACGACACGATTGCAAACAAACCATACCACGGGAGGTTACTCGACATGGACTTCTACACTTCCCCATTGCACCCCCACTGTCTCCTATAATAAAGGTTGTGAATGTACCACCAGACACAAGGAATAACATGTCTCAGTTGTCAGATGATGACTCTAACGCGTCAGTTAATATCACCAGCAGCAGTGAAGAAGAGGAAATACGTAGTACACAGCAAACCATGCAGAACTACAATCCTCCCTTTGATGAGTCGAGCAGGGAGAGCTTGCACTCAACTCGCAGCTCGCAGCTATAATCTCAGACAACAACTCTCTGTACGCAACAAAAATACAACTCCACTAAATAATGGGGATTACAATTTTACAACTTAATAGTCAATATTTCTTTAATAACCGCTACCTCCATGAAGTCGAACTACATAATCACAACCCTGACATTATCCTTCTGAACGAAATATCTATGAGAGCAGACCGACACTTAAAAATACGTGGTTACTCTACTATCGAGAAATCGAGAGGATCCTATAGTGGTGTGGCCACTATACATACAAAATAATGAAGACTTTATAGCAATAGAACTGATGACCTCATATAGTCAGTTAATTGCAGAAACTTGATATTTTCTTCCTAGACAACCATATATAGAGTCCATTCAATTACACCGGATCCTAAGTAGATACACAAATAACCCGCACATAAAAGAGAGAAGCTTACGACGACGTTTCGGTCCGACTTGGACCATTTACAAAGTCACACTATGTGACTTCGTAAATGGTCCAAGTCGGACCGAAACGTCGTCGTAAGCTTCTCTCTTTTATGTGCGGGTTATTTTGTATCGTTCCAGTCACGGTATTGTGCCTTTTTTTGTTATCCTAAGTAGAAATATTCATACAATTCTGGCAGGAGATTTTAATACCCATCATCCTGCACTCTTCGACTGCAGAACAGGAAATCCGCTGGGGAAACAATTATTTAATATAATGACAGCAAGAAATCTAGGATCATTCTTTGTCATATGTAGGACCTCGTCCGGGGACACCTGGTATAGTCTTGACCAGCACGGTTTGTGACCTATACCATTGCAGAGTCTCCCCCAGTGGAAACGTAGGATCAGACCACATCCCTGTTATAAAAACACTACAAGCATCGCCGTTTAGAATACTCACTCCGAAATCAAACCTTAAAACTATAGGATTTGACTCCTTCAGGGAATACCTATGTAATGATAATACTGTTTCGCTTCAGAACATGCCTTCAACTGCAACTGACGAGGCAATTAGCTCCCTTCACGAGAGCATCATAGAGGCCCCTTATGCAACTTGCCAATTAAATTCGTCAAAAGATTTATCAACAATACTAACCAACCAGAAAAATTAGGGATTGCATGAAACATCAAACAGAATGTAGAAGGCACCTTCAAACGAGTCAGCCCACAAAGGCTGTACTGCAACAGTTACAAAGGGACTTAACTGTCATGATCACTCAACACAAAGGTGCATTATGGAAGTATCTTGTTTTTCAAACAAATCAATACAAACGTCATCCTGAAAAGATCTGAAGCAAGATCCGCCAGCTTTTAGGGGAACAGCACATACCCACCAGTTATCTATTGCATTCCTTCACTGATAATGATGATAAGGAAGTTGATATAAAACTTGATGACCCACAAGACCAAGCCAGTCTGATGGGTGATGCGTGGGAGAAAATTCTCTCACACAATGACAGTAGAAGGTTTAATAATAACCATTATCAGTGGGTCAATGAATGGAGAGACGACAACCGAGATGGCCTCCACTCGCTACCTTCAGCTAACTCTTGAAGATGACCACCCCTTTACAAGAACAATAACACTCAGGGAGATGAGTCATATTATCGGCAAAATGTGTAATAAAGCCCCTGGCCTCTCAGGCATGACAGTGAAACAAGTAATGTACTTACTTAAAAATTGCAAAATGTTTCTTGTGAGTATCTTTATTATAATCTTGACCTCAGAACACTTTCCAACTGCTCTTAAGTTTGCAAGGATGATATTCATTGCAAAACTCAGTAAAGACAAACATAAACCAGAGAACAGAAAAGCGCTTCGGATTCAGGACTCATAGAGAAACCCAACATGCTATAACTATCTTCAATGCTGTTAACAGCCTGAGGAAACTGGACAATCTTACCCTAATTGCCACCAGGGATGTACACAAAGCTTTTGGCAGATTGTGGCATGATGGACTCTTATTTAAACTGGTTGACCTACCTGATCACAACTGGACCTTTCTCAGTTTTATATACAACTTCTTGTCAAAACGAAAAACCATCCCTACCTTTAATGGCAAGTCGGAAGAGCCTTTCATTTCTGTAAATGATCTCTCTCCACCCGAGTTCATTGATACTATTATCACGCAATTTGCAGATTATGTTATTCATGTATTATCATCCACCCCATAACAGGAAAATATAAGTATGAGAGAGCAATAGAAAAAATGAATACGGAACTACGAAGAACAGCAAACTGGGAGAAGAAACAGAGAATCACGACCAACCCAGGCATAGTCCTTATCAATACCATCGGATGTTTTGCAGCAACCATATAAGACAAAGGGGATATCTCCATCAGAGAGACACTTATAGCCATTAGAAACCCCAACACGATCCTGGGATATGAGATAAACAGACTACTCCACACCTCACATCACTAAAAAGGTAAATGTAGCCAAAGCCCATCTCAGCAGTCTGTATGGGTTTAATCAAGCCCCTTCCCACATAAAAAAACACTTAAACAAGATGATGATAAGACCCATGTTAGAATATACATGTGTCCCCCATGTCGTTAACAACAAACACCAACATGCTACAGTTACAACGAGTCCAGAATCAAGAACTCCACTTTATCACAGGCACCAGGAGGAGACACGGAATTAGGATAGTCAATTCACACATCCGCCAGGTCATTGATGCAATAAATGTAAGGCGTGATAAGCTAAAGAAGAGGCAACTATACACAATGAAAGAACTCTATATACCAGATAGAATCCTCCCCAGTTTGGAAATACCACCGACTATATCATCAGCACACCTCCCCACAGAACCCAAAGAATGACCCTTCAACAGAGAGTGCGACGATTCATCCACAAGGATAATTTCCAGAAACCAATGAACCTGAATGATTCCCCTGAAGATGTAGATGAATGGGTAACACCAGAACCCTTTTATGTCCAATAAGAATAACACCACCCCTGTTTATGGAGACTTCTTATAAAACTTATCCAATATTACATCTACCAATGCAACATCCCCAAACCTACTATGGCAGGACACCACCTTTGAAGAAGCCGAGCTGCCCAGTATCTCCAAGTAACATTCAATGTATATCAATTGCCTTGCTATCGTCATTACTACCCTATGCCCTGCAATCGAAAAAAAAATTGCGTATAGTATATCCCTTGCCATCTCAGAGTCATGCACTTATATATTTGTTATATCTGTGTGAAACTGATGGGTAAGTGATATACCCCTTTCATTGATAATTTTCATAAAGACATTACACATACACACATATCTTAAAATGCACCAAAGTGGTTGCACAACTTACCTTTATTGTGTAAAAATTTTCTCCAGGAAGGGGGTTATCAGCCCTTTCAGCCTCTTTCAGCCCCCTGAGTGACTCAGCCCACCAGAGAGCTGATAGCCTCTCTTCTGCACTATCAACAGTTTAATTTGTAGCACGTTTGTACCAGGGCTTTCTAGTAAGTCACGCTGCTGCTTGCAAGAGACCAGTGTTGTAATAACCTTGTGGATTGAGAGGAAATTATACTCCTACTGTAGCAGGAAATTAGGGAAAACCCTGCACCCATTTTATTTACACACTGAGGCTAACATAAACTTTAGTCTATGCCCAGACAACAAGAAATCAAGCATCTTGTGTTAACTATTATTGCAGTGTTTAGCAAGGAAGGGAAATAATGCTGGAATCAGCATGTCCTTTGTGAGAGGGCAGCAAGGGCTGAGAGGGCACGCGACAGAGCAGATTGTTTTTAAACCTGCCAGGGGAAACATTAATGCTGGGATAATGAACAAAGAAAACTGATCTGTGCATTTTTGTGCATAAAAGACAATCTAAACATTCGAGGTAGAACAATTACCTTTTAACACTTCATCACTCGATCATTGTCTTGCCAGAGGCATGCCTACACTAAAGGTAAAAAACTGCATCATATCAACACCCATCCTTCAGAGTGCAGGCACTGGACTACCCACCCATCTCCAGGACTCAAGACATATAGCCTGCAGTACCCCTTCCCAACAACCTTTCCTAGGATGAGCCCAACCCCAGCTTCCTTCAGATACTGATGTATATGCCCTCCATGGCATTCTATTTTGCTCCACCCTCTCTAAATGTCCAAACTACCTCAACAACCCTCCTCAGCTCTCTGGATAACACCTTCAGTAATCCCCACACCTCCCTCACATGAAGCTACGGATTCTCCGCATAATATTCACACCACAGTCACCTTCAGACATGACATCTCCACTGCCTCCAGTCTTTTCCTTGTTGCAACATACACTACCCATACTTCACACCCATATAAGAGTGTGGGTGCCACTATACTCCAATATATTCCAATATATTAACTTTAGTAATGTATAGAGGAGAAGGGGTTACTAGCCCCTTGTTCCTGGCACTGTAGCCGCCTCTTACAACATGCATGGCTCATGGAAAAAGACTTCTGTTCCAGTTCCCCATGGAGATAAGAGGAAAAGAAAAAAGAACTAGTAAGAAAATAGATGTAAACCCAGAGTGGTGTGTATACATGCATGTGCAGTGTGACTTATGTGTAAGAAGAAGTAGCAAGACGTACCTGAGATCTTTCCTGTTTATGAGAAACGAGAACACCAGTAATCCTACCATCATATAAAACACTCACTTGGTAGGACGGTAGTACCTCCCTGGGCGGTCGCTGTCTACATACCTACCTTCTTTTACATACCCTGCCAAATTCGTCCACCAACCTCTGCAGTTTCTCTTTAGAATCTCCCAAAAGCAGAGTGTCATCAGCAAAAAGCAACTGTGACAACTCCCACTTTGTGTTTGATTCTTTATCCTTTAATCCCACACCTCTTGCCACCACCCGTGCATTCATTCTCTTACAACCCCATTCATAAAAATACTGAACAACAACAGTGATTTCACTAGGAAAGAATCACCATCTTTCTTCAGTACTCTAACCGGAGCCTCACTAACCTTGTAAAAACTCTTATCTGCTCTTAGCAACTTAACACCTATTCCATACATGTGCAACATCTGCCACATTGTTCCCATATCCTCCCTATCATGTGCCTCTTCCAAATCCATAAATGCAAAGAAAACCTCTTGAACCTTATCTAAATACTGTTCACTTATATGCTTCCACTGTATACACTTAGTCTACACATCCTAAAGCCTCCTTATTCATCTGCACTCCTGCTCTCCGTCTTACCCTTAATTCTGTCAATGTTAACTACCATACACTGTTCCAGGTATACTCAACAGGCTTATTTCCCTATAATTCTTACACACTCTTTTGTCCTCTTTGCATTTGTACAAAGGAACTATGAATGCTCTCTACCAATCCCTACGTACCTTCCCTTCTTCCATACATTTATTAAATAAAAACACTAACCATTCCAAGACTATGGCCTCACCTACTTTTAACATTTCCATCTTGATCCTAGCAATCCCTGCTGCTTTACCTTTTTTATTCTACCTACAGTCTCAAGTACCTCCCTAACACTCGCAAGAAATCGTAGCTTAATAATCTTAAAAACATTTAACAGCTCCTCAGAATATTCCCTCCATTTTACTAATACCTTTAAGTCTCCATTTAATAACCCTCTTCTTCTACTTTTAATTAACTGTGAAATGCATATATTCCCTAGGTTTCCTTAACGTATTAATCTCAATCCAGAACTTTTTCATATTCTCAGCAAAATTTGTTGATAGCATCTCACCCAATCTCATTAGCTCTCCTCATACATTCCTTCACCACTATCCAAACCTCTGTTTTTCTCTCCAGATGCTCCTTTCTACTTTTATTACTTCTACTTTGTAAAGACCTCTCATACGCTAACTTTTTCTCTATTACTACTCTTAACCTCATCATTTCACCAATCACTCCTCTTTTCTCCTGTACCCAACGTCCTATTTCCACAGATTTCTGGTGAACACTTTAATTAACACTACATTCTTAAATCTGCCCCATACTTCTTCAGTCTCATTACCTACACTCTCACTAGCCATCTTTCTACCAATTGTTACTTATATCGTACCCTAAGTGCATTCTCTTTTAGTTTATAAATGTTCATCTATCTCTTACTTGCTCCTTCCATTCTCCTTGCACCCCATCTACCTTTTATTCTCACTGTAGCTACAACTAAAAAATGATGTGATATATGTTTCCTCTCTATAAACATAGATTAGTGGGGTTTGTACAAGGAAATTATAAGTGAACATAGGAAAGAGCAGGGCGATGAGGACAAAAAAAATTGTTAATGAAAGACTTGATATCAGACTGGAGGAAGTATGGAGGAAGCATGGAGGAAGCGAGTATTTACAGATATTAGTGAGTGGACTTGTCAGCAGATGGGTCTATGAAAGACGAGGTGAATCATGGAATTGATGAGGGGAAAAATGGAACTGACGTGTTCTGAGGAGTTTATTGAGAGACGGAATGCTATCCATGTAAGCAAAGAGGGGGATGTATAAAAGAATAGTTATATAAGTGTGAAGCATGGGTGGTGAATGTTGCAACAAGGAGAAAGATGGAGGCAGTGGACTTGTAGTGTCTGAGGGCAATGTGTGGTGTGAATATAATGGAGAGAATTCGTAGTTTGGAAATTAGGAGGTGAGTGGTTATTAAAAGTATTATCCAGAGGGCTGAGGGAAGGTGGGTTGTTAAGGTGGCTCGGACATTTAAAGAGGAAGTAATGAAATGATGTGACTTGGAGAGCGTATAAATCTGTAGTGGAAGGAATACAGGGTAGGGATTGGCCCAGGAAGGTTTGGAGGGAGGGGGGAAAAGGAGGTTTTGTGTGCAAGAGGCTTGGACTTCCAGAGTGAGTGAGCATGTTAGATAGGAGAAAGTGGAGATAAATGGTTTTTATGACTTTACGTGCTGTTGAAGTGTGAACATTGTAACATTCATGAAGGGATTCAAGGAAGCCAGTCAGCAGGATCTGAGTTCTGGAGGTGGGAAGTACAGTGCCTGCACTCTGAAAGAGGGATGTTGATATGTTGCAATTTTTTTTTCACTGTAGTGTATGTGCACCTCTGGCAAGACTGATGCAGTGAATGATGATGAAAGTGTTTCTACTTTTTCAGGTCACACTGCCTCGGTGGGAAACGGTCGATGTGTTAATAAGAAAATAATAAATAAAATCAGATTAATATTTCAAACACAAGTAACTGGAATGTATAACTATTGTAACTACATATAAGTAAACACTTAAAAAAGAAAAGCATTAAAATATTACAGGTGAAGTGTTAAAATACTTATAGTATTTATAAAACACATAAGTTACTTTCAGTTCAGTGAGAGTAGTGACGTCCAGCAGTATACCTTCACTGAAGTAGAGATAGTGTTGACATCTGGGAAGAGTTCCTGACACTTCTGGATCCAACCTTCAGCCTCCACGTTGTTCTGATCAGCTTCATCAATGATTGCAAATACCTCCTGTGCAGTGGTGACTGTGTCGAGGTATTCCAGCATGGTCTGCAGTTGCTTCTTTCCATCCTCTCTTTCTGTTGTCATATTCACCACACTTGTATCTTCCTGTTCCAGGAGCTCTATTGCTGCCATGTTCTCCTCCATCAGATCATAGTCTATCCAGTCCCTCACCAGTCCCTGGTACTTGCCCAGCTGGGACAGTATTTCTTCACACTCACTTATTAGGTTATTGATACTGCTCTTCTGTTCCTGTACCACAGACTGTAGCTTTTCGCTGAAGCCTCTTTTGCGATCTTGACCAGGTTTTGCTGACACTGCGCCCGCTGGTGTGAGATGGTTGTCCTTGAATTTCTTTATGAAGGCCTCTACAATGTAGCTGATTGGGAATTGAGTAGCAGCTGTGACGCTGTGCTTACCACGGCAGCTGTGGCGCTGTGCTTACCACGGCAGCTGTGGCGCTGTGCTTACCACGGCAGCTGTGGCAGGTTAGTTGAACATCATTTATTGTATCTACAATACATTGTGAGCAGAATGTGTTGCCACACGGCAGAGTGCGTGGCCGTCGTAGTTCTTCATCATAATTGTCAAAACACACTTTACACTCCTCTGGATGGTCGTTATCCTGTAGAAATGAAAATTGTTTGATATTGCACTAAAACACGGTTGAATTATATTATTGATATTTTATACTGAAACAGTGTTGAATTCAATTAAATTACTCATCAATTAAGAATTAATATTGAGTTTATAGACAATTTTAAAAATTCAGAGGATCGATAAACTTCATCGTAGTAACCCTCACACAAACATCATACATACACTATAGGTATATTCCTAATCTTTATCAACAGTCCAGTTCATACATACATTAGAGATATACAGGATCATCAACAATTCTAGTCTTACACACATTAGACGTATATAAGATCATCGACAAACTAGGTGTCATTACTGTTTGTACAAATACGATACAATAGGTCCTGCTTATACTGAGGGTTAGGTCCCTGACTCCTGAAAAAATGGGGAGCATAGCCTTTTTCTTCACTTTCAAATGCATATGAAAGACTAATAACATAATTATGCTATCACATATTGAGCAATAGAGCTAGGCCTAAAAAATGCATATACAATACACACATTATATACCTTAAAATATTTTAGTCCTTAGCTTATAGTGAGTGGTAAATATATTTATTGTAGGAAGTCTGAATGTACGTACAGTGGGTATTGTGGAAATTAAATCATTGCATGTACCTCAACATTACATTCATAGACGTAATCTCATGGGAGGTGACAACCATATATTGTTTGCAGTAGTTACCCCGTGTAGAAGTGAGAGAAAACTTAAGCCACCCCTGGTCGCTCCAGGTGGCTCCTTCGACCTCACAAATCTTATCCACATCCATCCTAGACTAGTACCGTAGATTAAGGTTGGATAACACCAATAAGCATGGCGTTGCAAATAAGTTGTGGACTGTATGTATATATTTTTTTTTTTTTTTATATTTTTATTAGAAACCTTACAAAAGTACAAAGGATGCATAATAAAGTACAGGAATACAAAACATTCTTTTGTTCTACTAGTACCAGGTTATTCCTTGCGGGAACAAGTATTATAACATCTTGTTATAGCAAAACAATACACGCTAAGACAAACCTCACTAAAGTTTATCAGTCATTAATAGTTGCCGCCACGCCATTGTACCCAAAGAAAACACACCAAAAAGAAACTTTACATAGTTTAACAATATAAAATGAATACCTGACATGTCCTATTACAACAAAAACATCATACAAATGTACAACATCACAAGATTAACCAAAACTACCATAACCTCTACAAAACAAAACAAAACCCTAACATACCCGCTATGACAGGGTACAGATTATTGGTTATGTTATGGTACATTAGATCCTAACCAATAGGAACCCGGAAGGAACATATAATTCCTTACACAATAACCACAGAGAAACAGTATTTTACTATTATTAACATGTTAACCCTCTAATACAATAATGTTGATACAGAAAACAGAACAACATGCATGTAAAATACAATAATAAAAGAATCCAAAACAAGTATTTATAACAAACCTCGGCACATTAAAGGGTTTATAACCAAACCCTATACATAATTATACCTCCCACATATGTATATAAACCGAAAATCTTCTCCACAAGACTTTGTTGGTTTAACCCCATAAAAACATGGTATAGACCCAAAACCTATACATACACTTAAATTTTTTTACATAGAACCTTCATCAGACAATAAAAGTTAAACATAAGACTAGAGTAGTAATAAGGATAAGGCTGCTGTAATTTGCCAGTCCCAAAAGAACTGACACGTATCTCAGAAAAATTTTGTGTTGATACCAACGTGCCAATCTAATTACTTAAAAACGAGATCCTAAGGGCTCGGTATCCTGGCTTTCAAGGAAATTTTAAACACAGTGAACATAACCATCAGGCTTAGAAATGTAACCCTGGAAACCACACTTATATCTCACTATGACAAACATTCTCGTGAAACATGGCGTACCATCCATACCTAATTCTCACTACCTTCCTCTTACACACTACATCAGTTCCAGATAAAACCAAAAACAACCCCCCCCCTTTACATCCCCCCATAAGGAGACCACTCCTTTGTCCATCCTCAGGGACCCCGCCCAAGGGAACCCACAGTGAGATTCCTATAACCTTCCGGGAAACTTTTTTCCCAAGACGCCCCATAAACCAACTTATTCCTACACTTCGTCCTATAGAATCTGGCCGCCAACGCTTTTATCCTCATATCACCCCTTAATCCCCTCATTCCCCATGAAATGTCCAGATAATCTACTATGATATACATTATAGCCCTTCCAACATCCCTAGGCACTCCCCTTACATCTAGTAGTAAAGCCCTTAAAAGCGGCAAACGACCCCCCCCCCAACAGTCTGATAACCCCACCCATCCATGATCTCACCCCCTCCAAGGAGGTACAAAAAAAGACCACATGAAACGCCGTTTCAACATCACCACAAAACTGACAAAAAGCCTCTTCCACAAACCCCATACTACGTAACACCTCCTTGGAAGCCAGAATCCCCATGATAAACCTATATACTAATTCTCTTACTCTAGCCGGTATCCGAAGCTTACTAAAATCTTTCCAAATAACCCCCCAATCATACGTTGGATACACGGCTACCCCTTGCATAATTCCTTGACCTTTCACTACCCTCACCAACCGTTTCACTTTGATTTTATCCACCTGTTGCACTGTCAATAAAAATCTCAACATATCTTCACAAACCCTCAATTCCTTCCCACTCCACCATTTACGTGCCTCCTCCATAACTCTTCCTACTTTAGCGCCCCTCACACCCCCTTCCCTCATATACCTCCACTTGATATATACAGCCATTACTCTCAGTCCTAAAGGCAACAAACCTAAACCCCCTCTCCGAACATCCGTCATAACTACCTCCTTACTTAACCATGCCCTCCCAAATCCCCACACAAACTTCAGCACCCTCCTCTGCATTTCCACAGTATCTCGTACCTCTAAGGGAAAAACCTCTGCCACCCCCCATACCTTGCTATAGACAAGTGAATTTACCACCACTACCCTCTGATGTAAAGCTAAGTCCCTCGCACTTAAACCTCCTAGTCTACTTAAAACCTTACCCGTGACAGACTCCGAATTTACCCTTCTGCATGCCTGCACTTCCGCCAAATACCATATCCCACATACCTTGATTCTGTCAACCACTGTCCATCCTAACCCCATCCCCAAGCCCCCCCCTATCCAATTACCGACCTCTAGTAACCTTGATTTCACCGTATTAACTCTCATTCCGGTATTCATACCAAACATCTGAATCACTCTAGCCACCCTCCTTAACTCCTCCTTACCCCTTAGCAAAACAGTAGTATCATCCACATACCCAACGATGCCCCCTTTGCACCCCCCTTCCATCTCCTGATTGTTCATTACCCTCTCAACAGACTCATAAAAAGGATTCTGCACATACGCAAAGAGCAGCTGTGACATCGGACAGCCCTGCCTCAAACCTCTCTCCATTGGTACACTTTCACCCAACCTCCCACTGACCTGTACCCTCACCTCTGCCCCATCATACAGGGTGTTCACCCACCTCACTACCCCCTCCCGAAACCCCAACATCTCTAAGCAAACCCCTAAGAAATCTCTGTCCACGCAATCATAAGCATTCACCCAATCTAAACCTAGTATTCCCCCTCCCGTACATCTCTCTAGAAAATCCCTAATCAAACCATGTCCATCCCTCATCCCTCATCCTTCTTCCCGGAATTCCCAACTGTCCCCTATGTAACACTAAACCCAACACTTTCCTCATTCTGTTGCCCAAAACCTTAGCAAAAATCTTGTAATCCGAGCACATTAACGTAATCGCACGGTAATCATTCAAAACTCGGCATTCCTTCTTTTTGGGCACTAAAACCGTGACACCCGTTCTTTGTGATTTCCCCATCCTCCCACTACTTAACATACAATTCAAAACCCCCACCAGACAATGCCGTACACTCCCCCAATGATACCTATAAAAATCGTTTGGTATTCCGTCTATGCCTGGGGTTTTACCCTGGCACATCCCAAAAACTGCCTCCTCCACCTCCTCTACATTAATACTACCCTCGATTCTGTCACTGTCCTGCTCACTTAATACCCTATTAAACCCTTCATCCCCAAACCGTCCCTCACCCACTCCCCCGCCAACCCTCCTCCACTTCTCCCTAAACCAAAAATCTGCATACAAACTAATATTTTCCGTGGTGGATAGGCCTTGACCCTCCTCAAAGCCACCCCCCCCCCTGTACCTGCCTCAATATACGCCAAGGTGGTCTTCGCCTGCCGTTCCTTAAACCTCCTTAATACAAAACCCGATGGCCTATCTCCCCTTAAAACATCCTCCAACCCTGCCCTAACTCGAATTGCCTCAAATTTTTCATTATGAATTTCCGCCAACCTATTTCGCAAACGTTCCATGTCCTCACTCCGCCCCACCCGTTCCTCTGCATAACAGTCATTTAACTGACCCTCAAGATAATTTTGTAGGCCATAGCTCCACCTAGCCATCTCCTTACCCCGTACTTTAAAAAATTTCGCAATTTCAACTTTAGCCCTCATTTCCCACCAATCCAGCAAATCCATTTCCATATTCCTAGTCTCCCAAAAGGATTTCCACCAATCTTCAAACCCCGTAGGGTCACCCTCGTCCCTAAGTAGCCTCACATTTAATTTCCAGTATCCTGCATAAACTCTCACTATGCCATCTACCCTCAAATCTGCTATAACAGCACGATGATCAGAAAAACCCACATCGATAGTCCTCACCCTCTCCACACCTATGCCCTGCCTAACATAAATCCTATCTAATCGTGCCTCATATCCCCTACGAATAAAAGTGTGCTCCACTCCATATCCCCTACTTCCCACCACATCTACCACTCCAACATCTCGCAAAACATCACGCAGAACCCCCAAAACACAACCCGCCCTCCTCGGAACCACATCACCCTTCCTAATGACACAATTCCAATCCCCACCAATCACCGTAAAAGCAGGTAAACCTCTCAAGTGATATACCAGAACCTCGCGTACAAAATCCACCTTCACTCTAGTGTTACTAGTTGCTGGCATGTACACACCTACAAAACTAACCCTCCTGGCCCCCCAAAACCCATCCACCCTGACAACCCTCCCACCCCCCTCCTCCCAACCCAGGATACGCAAAGGACTGGTCTCCTTTACCGCCACAGCCACACCTCCTTTCAACCTCAAAGCATCACATGTAAACAACCTATAACCTTTCAACAACAACTCACATCCTAACCTATGGTTATGTTCCTGCAAAAAACAGACATCAATACTAAATCTCCTCAAAACCCACTCTAACCATACCCTCTTGACCTCGGTTTTAAGACCGTTTACATTGAAAGTTACACACCTGAATTTTACAAGAATGGCGGCTTACCCCTGTGCCGCTGAGGCTTACTTGGTCCTCCTTTCATAGGTCTCGGTTCTTCTCTATCAATCCCTCGTTCCTGCCCTCCAACCCCTCCCTGTCCCTTCCCACCTAGCTTCCCATTGCCTCACCCCTCCCCCCGGACTTGCCTTTGCTACCACAGCTGCCCACATCTTCTTCCCAGGCCTCTGCGCTGGTGTGAGGACTTCGTCCATGTCTGATGCCCCCGCTGATCTCTTGCGGGAGCTACCCTCTACACACATTTCTTCTGCCACCACATCTTCTTGATGGACCTCCACCACCACATTGCTCTCCTTTCGAACCTCACTCAAATCTTCCTTACCCTGCTTCTGTTCATCCATCACCTTGTCATCACCTGACCTCACATCACTTTCCACACCATGCTCCGACTCTTCCAAAAAATCCTTCAGCACAGCCTCCAAAATCCCGTCCTGAGCTGACTCTGCATTATCTAACGGTCTGTCTGACAGCGATATTCCCTCCCCCCCCTCCGTTTCCACTGGTAGTGTAACACACGTCTCCAAAACCACCTCTGCCCTGTCGACCTCCTCACTCCATAGGCCTGTACCCCGGCTTTCCACTTCACCCGTCATAACATCCGTGGCTTCTAATGGCGTATCCACAGAAGCTGTCTCCTGACGCCTAGGGCCCTGTCTCCTGGGGCATTGTGCCACCATGTGCTCATAAGAGTCACATAAACGGCACGTCTTCCTCTGCCCCGCATAGTGTACAAAAACCTGTGTTCTATGGTTATGCAATGTAACATATGATGGTATCGGCCTCCTCAGGGTCATTTTCAGTGTGAAGGATCCTTCCGGCATCCCCTCGTAAGGGCCGTCCCTCCACATTCCCATGCTCGTCGAGTGTACAGTCCCATAACCACTGAACACATCTTGTAGGCTGTAGGCTGTTGCCTCAAAAGGTACATTCCTTACCTTCACCCAAGTAAAATACTTAGACACATCATGCAAGCATACTTCCACTGCCGTGTTGATACTCATCCGCCTTTCTTGAAATTCGCCGACGATGGTAGAATAGAAGTCAGCCCTCATGAACTTCACGAAGACCCTTGACATACCATTCAGTGCCACACCATACAGCTCTTCATTGGGGATGCCATAACAGTCCCTGATAATGTTTGGCAGGAGAACGTTCATCGTGGCGTTGCTTAAAGATCCTCTAACCAGCTCAATGCAGACAGTATTTATGCGCCGGTACAGTCGGTCCGCCATCTTGGTGCTAATGCTGTTTTCCTCACCAGGTGGCGTGCAAGAGAACCTGTAGAAGCGTCCTCTCTCCCCGCAGGTCGAGAGACGAACTTAATTCGCTTTTTGGCTATCATTTCCCACCAATTAACCAAAGCCACATCTCCAGGTGCTTCAACCACAAGGCGTTCCCACATATGCCCAAAAGACAAACGACTTTCCTCTCTCTTCAATAACTTTACATTTAATTTCCAAAATGACGGACCCCTTCTAGGCACACCCTCAATATCTACATCCATTACAACTCCTCTATGATCCGAAAAAAACACATTTATCACACTCACTCTCCGCACTGTAACCGCACTAGACACGTACATTCTATCCAATCTCGCCGCATAATCTCGTCTAATGAAAGTATGCTCCACCATGCCACCCCCCCCACACACATCCATTAAACCCACACTCGTCAATAAATCTCCCAGGAACCCCAAGCAACAACCCGCTCCTCGAGGCTCCACATCTTTTCGTCGTATTACACAATTCCAGTCTCCCCCTATTATCGCTACATTTGGTAAACTACGTAGATAATATACTAATACATCTTGTACAAAATGAGTTTTAAGTCGTACATCTCCCTCGGCCGGCCCATATACACCTACAAAACTTATATGTACTCTACCCCATAAACCATCCACCCTAATCACTCTCCCCTCCCCCCTTTCACCATGGCGTACTACAAACGGGCTATTTTCCTTTACCAGAATGGCGACGCCTCCTTTTAACCTCGTCGCATATTCCATATACACATCGTAACCATCTATTTCTAACTCATATCCAATTCTGTAATTGTGTTCTTGGATAAATACCACATCCACATCTAGACGCACCAAAAATTCATTAAACCACTTTCGTTTCCGCTCAGATCTCAAACCGTTAATATTTACTGTCAAAACCTTAAAGTCAATTAATGGGATTTTCCTTTGGTTCTAGGTATAGACTTTTCACTTATACATTTTACACCTCTATCCCTCTCCCCTTTTTTGGGAATCACCTTGATAAACTCTTGTTTCGTGGATTCACTGTTCCCTTTCCTCTGTACATCCGCCCAAGACTTTTTCCCTGGCCTTTGGGCAGGAGTAAGCACGTCGTTTGAGTCTGGTGGGGTCGCAGTTCGCTTTCGCGTCCTACCCTCCACCTGCATTGGGATTTCTTTAGTACTATCATGATGCACCTCCACTTCTGCTATGTTCACCATCATACCATGCGACACCCCAGACTCAATGCTTTCATCCGTCGCCTCACCATGATGCTCAACCGATCCCAAATTTGCACCTGGATCCTCCACACGGTTGACGATCGACTCGTCTAACAATACATCCAGTGCCTTCACTAAAGACGCCGCTACATCCTCGTCCCCCATAGTGGGCAGAGTCTCTTCAAATACTTTATTTATGTCCTGTGATGGTGATTCTTCTCGCTGTTTTGCATCCTCCAAAGCATTCTCCTGCGCTTTTTCTACCTCTTCACTCCAAGATGTCCGTTGTCGAGACGGGTGAGCATAAGACTGTTTTCGTCCCTCAACTTCCTCGACCTCTTCCGGTTGTTGCTGTTGCGATATTTGGAGATTCCCACGACGCTTACCACACTGTGCCGCTATGTGGTCATACGATCCACACAGCCGACACGTACGACGTTGCCCCGCATATGTTACATATACTTGAGTTCGAAATGCTTGCAACATAATATAGGACGGTATGGGATGGCGTAAGGTCATTTTGACTGAATATGTTCCCTCCAAACTTCCAGCATAAGGTCCAGCGGCCCACCGACCTGCAGAGGCCATATGAACCGTACCATAATTACGTAGTTCATCTTTTATAACAAATTCATTCGCCTCAAAAGGCACATTCCTTATTTTAACCCATGTGTAGTGTCGTGATACATCATGTAGACGTACTGATACAGCTGAATTGACGGCTATAATGGTCTCTTGATACTTATCCACCACCGCTTCATAAACATTTGCTGACGTCATTTGCGCCTGTAGCTCTGCAGCACCATGTTGGTAAATGAGCAGCGCACGTCCTCACTTCTCAATGGTTGTGACGAACTGAGGTAGCTCGCCTGAAAACAGCAGAGGGGTGCCGAGCACAACCGCACTCCACCGTGGTCAGGCAGCGAAATGTCACAACAATTATGGTGTTACACCCTTTTATTCATTTTAAGTAGACTGTTTCTACTTGTTATTATCACAATGGTATTTTTGTTATTTCACTTAATATTATATTCAGGAGTAATTCCATTAGTAGCTAAAATGGATTTACTTGACTATATAATATTATCTGGTCGTATTACTTAGCTTTGTATATAGGTAGGTTGTTTAATTAGTGTCAACTGCTGGTGACCTGGCCAAGCACCAGTAGGTGTTTTAAGCTGCTCAACCCCTGCTCCGACCGAGTCAAAGTGGGCTGGTAAAGCCTCACTGAGATCAATTCATACCTTCCTCTGGACCAGGAAGGGTCTAGGGGAGTATCCACCTCTAAAACCACCATTCACCTCCCCAGGAATTCTCGGGAACTCATTGCTAAGACTTATCTCGGTTGGAGGAGGCGGTTAAGAAGCTCTTAGAGAAAGTGAAGCAAGCTTCTGTAGTGTAAGAGGGTTTATTGTAAAGTGAACCCTATTATAAGAAATCTATTAATGTGTTCGAGATTTTAAGCAACGCCTGTGCATGTACATATACTAATATTTCGTGACTCACTCAGAGCCATTTGTAAATACTTGACCTAGTACTGTGATGTTTTAATGAGAAATGGCAAAATATGAGAAGGTGGATTTAAGTGATTATTATGATTATTAATAAATTAAATAGAAACTAAGAAAATTCATTTTCCTCTCCGAGTGAAGACCTAGACGTACTAAGTTTATTTAGTTACGAAAACCACTATAACTCAGGGACCAACTATGTTCGTAACATATAGTAAACAAATATTGAACATGTCTATATACTGTAGTATATTCATTTTTTAATCAAAAACTAAAAAATGTTTCAAAATATTGTTGACGATGCGCTATAAATTTTACCATTGTTGGACCTTGTTAATACACAGCTTGTCGCTCACTTTGAGTAAATAGTTTCCTAGGTAATGACCAGTGATCAGCTTCAAACCTTAAATGAGGTCATAGAGAAGTGTGGTCATATTCAGGTGTGGTTCATGTTTCCTGGTTTCCCTTCCACACTTCCCACTTCCGGTTATTTTGGTGCCTTCCCCAGTTCCGTGTGTCCAGAGGTCCATCTGTGTCCCCGCAGATGAACCCCCAGGTGTGGATCATGATGAAGTGTGGTCGTAGATGTGATCAAAGGTGGGGGTGGTCATAGTTAGGTGTGGTAATGGTCAGGTGTGGTCATAGTTAGGTGAGGTCATAGTCAGGTGAGGTCATAGTCAGGTGTGGCTTATGTTTTCCTGGCCTCCATCCGTGGGTTCCCGGATGTCAACCCTTCCACGCTTCCCACTCCCGGTTGTTGTGGTGATTTCCCTAGTTCCGTGTGCCCAGAAGTCCACCTGTGTCCCCTCAGATGAACTCCCTTCCTCACTTTCCCAGGTGGTTGGGTAGTTCGGTAGGTGGGTGGTTGGGTGGGTGGATTTTTGGGTGGGCGGGTGTGTATGTGGGGTGTCATCATGGCGAGGTGTGGGCGGGTGTGTGTGTATGTGGGGTGTCATCATAGTCAGGTGTGGTTCATGTTTCCAGGTCTCCATCCGTGGGCCCCCGGATGTCAACCCTTCCACATTTCCCACTCCCGGTTGTTTTGGTGCTTTCCCTAGTTCAGTGTGTCCAGAAGTCCACCTGTGTCCCCTCAGAAGAACTCCCTTCCTCACTTTCCCAGGTGGGCGGGTGGTTGGGTGGGTGTGTGGGCGGTAGGGTGAGTGGGCGGGTGTGTATGTATGTGTGTGTGTGTGTGTGGTGTATGTGTTGGCCCCTCCCAAGTGACCTTGTTGGATGGTACCTTGGCCTTGTTTAGCTGGTCTACTGCCGAGACTGTCCAGGTGGGTGGAATTACAGGAGGGGACACACAGAAAACTGCGTCCTGTAATTACACCCACCAAGACAGCCTTGAACAGTAGTCAGCTAGACAAGACCAAGCTGCTACCCAACTCGGCCACCAAGGTGAGGTTACTTAGTGATAATCTCGGACTTCTATTTATATTTCATAACGTATTAAAGGTAATTTTTGTTTTGTTTGCACTAATGCAGCTTTATAAGTGTATATGTGAGCGTTTTATGGTGTATAGAAGTGTGTCTGTGTGTGATTCTACGTCTTCTCACCAAGAAATCTACTACAAACCAAGATAACACCGCATAAGTGTTCGCGATAAAATTAACAGAATTCTTGGCTTCATAACAGGAAGTATAAATAATGGAAGTCCTCAGGTTGTTCTTCAATTCCATATATCTTTGGTTAGGCTTCATTTAGATTATGCTGCGCAGTTTTGGTCACCTGAATCTGCACTCTCCAGAAAGGCGTAGAATTAGGGTTGTATAAATGGAAAACAGGAATTAATAAAGTGGATGTAAACAGCGTGCTAAAAATATCTAACATAGACAGGACTCGCAGCAATGGTTTTAAACTGGAAAAATTCAGATTCAGGAAAGCACTGGTTTGATGAGTGGAACAAATTCGTGAGTACCGTCATAGAAGTTAAGACCTTGTGTAGTTTTAAAAATAGGTTGGATAAATACATGAGTGGGTGTGGGTGGGTGAGAGTTGGACCTGACTAGCTTGTGCTACTAGGTCGGATGCCGTGCTCCTCACTAGGTCAAGGCATTGGCTTAAGCTGGTGGGAGAATTGGACCTGCCTCGCACAGGCCAGTAGGCCTGTTGCAGTGTTCCTCCTTTTTTATGTTATGTTCTTATTTACTCTTGCTTATTTAATTAGTATCTTCCCCATCCCACCCTATGTACAATGATACATAAGCAATTCCTTGATTGCTTTCTGTGTGATAGGTGGAGACAAGTTCCTCAGCTAACTTTCAACTTAGATTGTTACATTGTTATTTCAACTAATTCCATTATTTTGCCCTTATGCTGGTGAGGGGCTCTTGATCCAGGTAACTGGACTTATTGTCCCCTAGCTTTTTTCGAATTTGAAAATAACCCATTAATGCCATTGAAGTCGTACATTCCATACAGAATTAAAATTTCCACTGCTTTAAATATAAAAATTGTTAACTGCATCAATCTTCAATGATGCATTGCATGAAATAGATGGAAACGTTGCATTATTTTGGATTCTGTGCAATAACTGGAAAATGCTTCTTCTAGTCAACTTTAGTGACGATGTGTTTGTTTGAAATAACTGGAGAATGTCTCTTCTGGTTAAAAATGAGTCGCAGTGTCTAACCAGATATGGTTAAATCAACTTATTGTTTTTTTCAAGTGTCTGTAACATTGATGCGCCATAAACTAATTTACTGTTTATGGTGAGGACCTGGGGTTTGGAGTTACTAGATGTTTGTGTACATCCAGTTGTTTTGGTGCTTTCTTTAGTTTAGTTTCTTTAGTTTAGTTTTAGTGAGGTGTGGATCATGGTGAGGTGTGGATCATGGTGAGGTGTGGATCATGGTGAGGTGTGGATCATGGTGAGGTGTGGTCATAGTTAGGTGTGGTAATAGTCAGGTGTGGTTTATGGTTCATGGTTTATGTTTCCGGGTGGTTGGATGGGCGGGTGTGATCATGGTCAGGTGTGGTTTGTTTCCAGGTCTCCATCCGTGGGCCCCCGGATGTCAACCTTTCCAGAAGTCCAGAAGTCCATCTGTGTCCCCTCAGATGAATTCCCAGGTGTGGATCATGGATCGTAGATGTGATCATAGGTGGAGGTCATAGTCAGGTCTGATCATAGGTGAGGTCATAGTGAGGTGTGGTCATAGTCACGTGTGATTTATGTTTCCGGTTATTTTGGTGCTTTCCCTAGTTCCGTGTGTCCAGAAGTCCACCTGTGTCCCCTCAAATGAACTCCCTTCCTCACTTTCCCAGGTGGGCGGGTGGCTTGTTGTGTAGGTGGGTGGTTGGGTTTTTGGGGTGGGCGGGTGTGTGTGTGTGATCATGGTGTGGTGTGGTCATAGTCAGGTGTGGTTTATGTTTCCAGGTCTCCAGCCGTGGGCCCCCAGAAGTCAACCCTTCCACATTTCCCACTCCCGGTTGTCTTGGTGCTTTCCCTAGTTCCGTGTGTCCAGAAGTCCACCTGTGTCCCCTCAGATGAACTCCCTTCCTCACTTTCCCAGGTGGGCGGGTGGCTGGGTGGGTTGTTGGGTGGGTGGGTTGGATGGGCGGGTGTGTGTGTGTGTGTGTGTGTGTGTGTGTGTGTGTGATCATGGTTGGGTGTGGTCATAGTCAGGTGTGGTTTATGTTTCCAGGTCTCCAGCCGTGGGCCCCCAGATGTCAACCCTTCCACATTTCCCACTCCCGGTTGTCTTGGTGCTTTCCCTAGTTCCGTGTGTCCAGAAGTCCACCTGTGTCCCCTCAGATGAACTCCCTTCCTCACTTTCCCAGGTGGGCGGGTGGCTGGGTGGGTTGTTGGGTGGGTGGGTTGGATGGACGGGTGTGTGTGATCATGGTGGGGTGTGGTCATAGTCAGGTGTGGTTTATGTTTCCAGGTCTCCATCCGTGGGCCCCCGGATGTCAACCCTTCCACATTTCCCACTCCCGGTTGTTTTGGTGCTTTCCCTAGTTCCGTGTGTCCAGAAGTCCACCTGTGTCCCCTCAGATGAACTCCCTTCCTCACTTTCCCAGGTGGGCGGGTGGTTGGGTTTTTGGGTGGGTGGGTGCGTGGGTTGTTGGGTGAGTGGGTTGTTGCGTGAGTGGGTTGTTGCGTGGGGGGTTGGTTGGGTGGACGGGTGTGTGTGTGTGTGTGTGTGTGTGTGTGTGTGTGTGTGTGTGTGTGTGTGTGTGTGTGTGTGTGTGTTGTGTATGTGTTGGCCCCTCCCCAGTAACCTTGTTGGATGGTATCTTGGTCTTGTCTAGCTGGTCTACTGCCGAGACTGTCCAGGTGGGTGGAATTACAGGAGGGGACACACAGAAAACTGCGTCCTGTAATTACACCCACCAAGACAGCCTGGAACAGCAGACCAGCCAGACAAGACCAAGCTGCTACCCAACTCGGCCACCAAGGTGAGGTTACTTAGTGATAATCTCGGACTTCTATTTAAGTTTCATTAAGTGTTAAAGTTGATTTTTGTTTTGTTTTCACTAATGCAGCTTTATAAGTGTACCTGTGAATGTTTTATCGTGTATAGAAGTGTGTCCGTGTGTCATTCTGTCTTCCCACCATGAAATCTGCTACAAAAAAGTTATCAGCTTTCTATTTTGTTAAAAAACATCATTTTCCTATATGAAAGACACTGAAACTTCCAAGTACACAAGTACATTCACACACACACACGATAACCACGACACATGTATTTCTCTCGTCCCTCTCTATCATCTAATATCTTTTGCGGAGGCAATAAACCAGAAATAAAGGAATTCTTTAGCCTAAGTTCTTTAATGAATCTTGTACTTTCCTACATCTTCCACAACAGTGTCTCCCACAATGGTATTTATGTTTCCCAAAACAATTATGTTGACTCAAAATTCCCAAAAGTTTCACTTAACATTTCTCAGGAACATCACTCTCTCATCCACACTAAAATATCTCATTAATAAAGTCGACCTTCACGGTAGTCTAGATTTGTGCAAGACAGGTATACAATACCGACAAGATGAAAATTAAGACACTTGTGCAACATCTGGTTATCTTTATTGTAGACGTTTCGCCATCCAGTGGCTTTATCAATACAGATTCTTGGACATAATTAGAAAACAGAAGAACTATATACAAAAGATGAGGTAATCAGTCCCTCAGCCTTGGAGGTGGTGTTTACAGCACCATGGTTGTAGAGATTCTGAAGCACAGGTAAGGAGACTGGCGCTTATATAGGCGTCAGTGAATAGGGACGCGTAGCAGACGAGGGCATAGTCACTGGTAGGCGGGATTCCCCAGTGGAAGTAGGTCCTTCCCAAATTGATGGGCTAGTTGTCGAAGTCGTGAAGAAGGTCAAGTAGATGTCCTCTAAATCAAGATACCATGATGTTGCAGTGTCTGACAAGTTGTGCAAGACAGGTATACAATACCGACAAGATGAAAGTTAAGACACTTGTGCAACATCTGGTTATCTTCATTGTAGACGTTTCGCCATCCAGTGGCTTTATCAATACAGATTCTTGGACATAATTAGAAAACAGAAGAACTATATACAATTATGCACAACCTGTCAGGCACTGCTTTATCAAGACTAGTTGTTGATAGAGCATTTACGATTCCGCCCACTTTCCAGGTATAACAGAATAACATATGAACATCACAACACAAAATATTATACTGTGGTATGTGAATATTATAGTACATCACATTATAAAGTAGTATCGGAAACATTAAAAAATGTGTAATTTCCAGACTACGGGAACGATCATCCATGAATGCTGCTGCATGTCTCTCTCTTTCCGCCCATCCACCCTAACTCTCTCTCTCTCTCTCTCTCTCTCTCTCTCTCTCTCTCTCTCTCTCTCTCTCTCTCTCTCTCTATCTATCTATCTATCTATCTATCTATCTTTCGCTCTTTCTCTCGCAGTCTCTCGTCTCTCCGCGTTTGCGCAATAGCTAGAGGAGCTTCAGACCCGGGTATTGACATATTATATATTATGGACTTGAAATCTGTTGACCCACGGGTAATGGATACGAGAGTTATTAACGTAGGAGTTCTGACGCCAGAGGCAGCGTACATTTAAGCTATAGATACTGAGGGATTGAACCTGGAAACTATAGACAAGGGAAATGTGAACACAGAAGCAATGTGCACGAGAATGTGAGCTCAAATGCAACTTATAACTGTACAGATTTGCAGATGGAATGATTGCAGAGTAGGAGGAGAAGAACCTTTTGAACGTAAACGGATCATATAAAATCTCTTTAGCGCCTTTTGAACGTAAACGGATCATATAAAATCTCTTTAGCGCCTGGAGGATTAGGAGGAGAGTGAAGTACCAGGCAGTGTTACATGGTTAAAGAATGTTGACGATGTCTTGGTCATCATCCCAAGACGCCTCAACACTGTAGAACTCTTAAACAACATAGAATCTTCCATTAAGTTCTCTATGGAAGAGGAATATACTGGAGTTCTAGGTATAAATAAAACCAACTAGCAAAGACGACCTTTTGCATTTCAGTTATATTCGCAGTTATATTCGCAACGCTTTCTCCAATCTATATTATCCCTCCCCTTTTATTACTGACTATAGGATAAAGGCAGAAAAGATCACTATTGCTAGTCAACAACGCACCACGAAGAGATTCATCGTCTTGTTTGGTAACCAATCCGTTTTGAACATATAACATGATATTGTTAAGAGTGATACGAAAACAGCACACATTCCCCTATGGGTCGTCTGACAAAATTTGTTGGGGAAATCTCAAGAAGTACCACACAAAGAAACTTTGAACACTGCTACGTTTGCCAGAGAAATGCCTTGAACAATCCTTGTGCTATTCATCGAAACTCCTGTGGACATTTCATGGACTTTCAGAATGCTACATTAGTCATCAGGAAGTCCGTTCGTCGCAGCAGACGGTGTTGAAAGTTCTCTCTCATCACTACTAGCACCACCTTAACTCAGAATATAGGGAGAATCATTATATCTAAAATGTTAGCATGATGTAATTTACCGGAGCAGAACACAGCCATCGCCCAGCTCCGTCCATTTCCTTCCTCTCAACGTACCTTGCACTGACGGTGACCTGACCTCCGCCACTATATAAACTCACTGAAGAATCCATTAGTGGGAGAGACATATCCTCAACTAGTTGCATATCAGTCTCTGCTCGATCTGATCAATGTATCCAAGTATTCCATAACCCCAGTCCACTGTGCCTCAGTGCAAGCCATTGGAAAAGTGCAGAGTGCTGCATAGGTTGATAACGCATTTAGATATTAGAATTATATATTTGAAGTGAATCAGAAGAGGCATTCACAAGTCATGTAGAAAATAAAATCCAAATTTCTTTAATAAAAATGGTAAATTATAGCATATGCAGCCCAAATTTAATTCATACCTTTAAGAGACCAATATCCTAAAATACACAATCACATTAATCTTCAAGATGAAATATAAAGTTATCGGTATGGAAGGTCTGAAGTGAGTCAGATGCAACACTCAGAAATTATCCCTCGAAAAACACAATTTCACCTTATTAAATATTTCTTCCATAAAAGCACCTTTTAAGGAAGTACAGTAAGCAAGTAAGTTTTATGTTGGCTTAGTCCATAACATACAAGTTTTTAATAATGGCCAAGAAGGCACACGGCTGTTATAGCCATATATAAAAGTACATAATATTAATTTAAATTAGGGGAACCGAAAAAGTAAATTATCTCACAAACTAATTTTATTAATAAAATCGGAACCTTCTACTAACCTTAACCTCAGTTCTACTAACCTTAACCTCAGTTCTACTAACCTTAACCTCAGTTCTACTAACCTACCTCAACAGATTGCTTCCTCTGAGGAAAACACATCAGGACTAAAAGTTTAAAGATCGCCACTGAAGATTGATGATGCCTTTCCTAATTTCTACATGTAAGTCAAGAACAATGCTTAACGCGCCTCTGGAATAGTAGGCATTTAAATTCCAATCAAGAAAAAGAAAGAAGAGTCCAGTTTGGGTTAAGAACCCCTCACCAGTGTCAAGGGTTAGGTTAGGTAAGGTTCGTCAGGAAACAGGACAAGTGTTTCCTGACGCGGGTCTTCGATGATGACCCGCTGTTGGAGCTTTTGGTCATCTGACCGAGGCCTTCCGCTGGCTTACCGGTCCACCCCCTTTAAATATTATGGTAGTGTCATGGGAAAATAATGTAATACTGTAAAGTAATTCTAAACCATTTTGAGAAGAATAGTTGTGGTACAGCAGCTATCCATTCCTGGGGTTAAATCCGAGTGGGAATCTGTAACAAGTGGCGTTCCACAGGGATCAGTCTTGGGCCCGTTGTTGTTTATAATATATATCAATGATCTTGATGAGGGAATTACTAGTGATATGAGCAAATTCGCCGATGACACAAAGATAGGTAGGATAATTGATTCAAACGTAGATGTTATGGAACTTCAGGAGGATTTAAACAAACTCTACTCTTGGTCAGAAAAGTGGCAGATGCAGTTCAATGTAGATAAATGCAAGGTTCTGAAGCTTGGGAGTGCCCATAACCCTAGTACTTATAAGTTAAATGATGTAGAACTTAGCCATACAGATTGCGAAAAGGACTTGGGGGTTATGGTGAGCAGCAACCTTAAACCAAGACAACAATGCCTAAGCATACGTAATAAGGCAAATAGATTACTGGGATTTATATCAAGAAGTGTAAGCAACAGATGTCCAGAGGTCATACTGCAGCTTTATACATCATTAGTAAGGCCTCACCTAGATTATGCAGCTCAGTTCTGGTCTCCATATTACAGAATGGACATAAATTCGTTAGAAAACATTCAGCGTAGGATGACTAAATTAATACATAGCATTAGAAATCTTCCTTATGAAGAAAGATTGAAGACTCTTAAGTTACATTCTCTTGTTAGACGAAGAATGAGGGGAGACCTGATCGAAGTGTATAAGTGGAAGATAGGTATTAATAAAGGGGATATTAATAAGGTCTTGAGGATGTCTCTCCAAGAGAGAACCCGCAGTAATGGATTTAAATTAGATAAGTTTAGATTTAGAAAGGACATAGGAAAGTATTGGTTTGGAAATAGGGTAGTAGATGAGTGGAACAGTCTACCTAGTTGGGTTATTGAGGCTGGGACTTTGGGTAGTTTCAAATTTAGGTTGGATAAGTACATGAGTGGGAGGGGTTGGATTTGAGTGGGACTTTCACATCAGAGCTTATTTCTTGGGTGGCATTGAAAATTGGGTTGGGCAAATGTTTTGTTAGTGGGATAAATTGTAAAGGACCTGCCTAGTATGGGCCAACAGACCTCCTGCAGTGTTCCTCCTTTCTTATGTTCTTATGTTAACAGTGGAGTAACTTAAATACACAGGAAAATTACTACTGTAACATGCAAGGACTGCATACTAACACATAAATATTAGTGTTTGTGTATTGCCTGTTGATTATACCAAGGAATGAATATGTCAAGATTGTGATTGATCGAGTGACGGAAAACACAAAAAATAAATAATGAAGAACTGTCTAGAAAAGTACCTCATAATAACAATAGAACAACACAAAACTGTACAGTACAGTAACACACAAGAACAAAACTGTAACACATAAGAAAAATACAGTAACATACAGCAGAACAGTACAGCAGTACATAAATATCACACAAGAACATACAAGAACAATACAATAAAATAAGGGAAGAGTAGAGCAAGATAACAGTAATACATAAAACAGCAATATTGAAGACATTAAGACAGAGTTGTACTGGCCAGGTTGTAACATCAACAACATCAACAATCACTTTTGTCGAGAGGTTGACTCTCCCAGTTTGTACATCTTATTTTCTTTCTTTTTTATTGTGTTTGTGAATATTTTTCTCAATATAGTGAAGTTGAGAGAAGTGAAGACGGGAAAAATTAAAAATTATGTAATAATTCACAAGAATGTTTTCTTGCTATATCCAGTACAAGACTCTCTCAACTGTTACTTCCTTATATCTTCATATTTATCATTAAGGATATCTAGAAAATACTATGTAACAGCATTCTACATCCCGATTATTCAGAATTCTATTAAAATATATAATATAATTTAAATACAAACTGGAAATCACATATCACTACACATCACTAAAAACACTGCAAAATCACAGTCATTACTCTAAATCACAAATCATTACTGCAAATCACAAAACACCGCAAACCATAGATCATAACTATTGTTATCAAGTAGGAGGTAATTTATCTCGAATTTTTAATAGTCTGGTGAACCAGCAGGTCCCTCAGACTTACACTCTAATATACTATAGAGCAGATACACTTATAAGGAGAGGTGTGGTCTGATGATGTCTGTGTGAGAAAGTACACATATGTGCATGAGAATGTTTGCACACATGTGAGTGACACAGGGGTTGGATATTAAGTATTATACGTGTGCTGGGCAAATTGTGTTTATATATATTCTAGAGGTCTGGTCTCAGACGGGGCCTCGGGGGCGTTGACCCCCGAAATTCTCTCCATGTATATTATCCACAGTGGAACGAGAGAATTGTGTGTGTGTGTGTGTGTGTGTGTGTGTGTGTGTACTTTGTGTACTTGCGTGTTTACTTGGTTGTGGAAGATGTAGGAAAGTACAGGATTCAATAAAGAACTTATCAACACACACACACACACACACACACACACACACACACACACACACACACACACACACACACACACACACATATATATATATATATATATATATATGTGTGTGTGTGTGTGTGTGTGTGTGTGTGTGTGTGTGTGTGTGTGTGCGCGCGCGCTTGTGATTGCATTCATATTAGTGTAAGAGGTTGATGAGTGTTTTTTATACATGTTTGTGTGTGCGTGCAGTTGCGTTGTTTTGTGCGTGTATGAATGATGGTGACCACGCAGGCTGCCGTTGCACAAATGTGCAAATGAGAGTGAAAATAAGAGTGTGTGTAAGTTTTTTTAGGTACAGATATACATAAATAGTTACACAAATGATCATGCAAAGTAACATATGCGTAAATTACCCAGGATAACCTAAAAAGTCAGACAAAGTGATATATTTCCATTGTGCGCGGCGCTTGTAACTCACTGCGCGTCTTGCGAATATATAGGATAAATAACCAAATGAAAATAAAAAGTTCAACACTTATTACAGTTCTCGTGGAGGTGGACAAACACACTAACAAACGAGCACTCATAAACACACACAAAAACATTCACAAACACACTTGAACTGCTAATTAAGTAAAAAATCTTATATTTAATGTAGAAAAATTGTATAATATAAATAGAACTTCCAAAATTTCACTGAGTGACCAGGCCTTGGTGGTCGAACTGGACGGTAGCTTGGCTGCGTCTGGCTGATCTACGGTCTAGACTGTCTTGGTGGGTGTATTTACAGGACGCAGTTTCTGTGTGTCCCCTCCTGTAATTCCACCCACCTGGACAGTCTCTACCGTAGACCAGCTAAACAAGGCCTCGTTCTCATCTGGCTAGATCACGGAGGGATACATAACCTGGGGAAGGCTGAGGCTGGAAGATATCCTAAGGGAAGTGAGGAAGGGGAGACATCCGGGGGCCCACGGATGGATTCCTGGACACATGGACCTGGGAAAGGCAAGGATACCTTGGGGAAGTGGGGAAAGGGGAATATCTGAGGCGGACAGATGGACTTCTGGACTCCTGGACCTGGGAAAGAAGGAGATACTGGTTGCTAAGGCAGACCCTGGGAAAGTGGGGAAGGGAGAACATCTGAGGGGACACGGATGGACTCCTGGACACATGGACCTGGGAAAGGCGAGAGCACCTTGGGGAAGGGGGGGGGAATATCTGAGGCGGACTCCTGGGAAAGAAGGAGATACTGGTTGCTAAGGCAGACCCTGGGAAAGTGGAGAAGGGAGAACATCTGAGGGGACACGGATGGACTCCTGGACACATGGACCTGGGAAAGGCGAGAGCACCTTGGGGAAGTGGGGAAGGGGGGAGGAGGAATATCTGAGGCGGACTCCTGGGAAAGAAGGAGATACTGGTTGCTAAGGCAGACCCTGGGAAAGTGGGGAAGGGAGAACATCTGAGGGGACACGGATGGACTCCTGGACACATGGACCTGGGAAAGGCGAGAGCACCTTGGGGAAGTGGGGAAGAGGGAGGGAGGAATATCTGAGGCGGACTCCAGGGAAAGAAGGAGATACTGGTTGCTAAGGCAGACCCTGGGAAAGTGGAGAAGGGATCACATCTGAGGGGACACGGATGGACTCCTGGACACATGGACCTGGGAAAGGCGAGAGCACCTTGGGGAAGTGGGGAAGGGACTCCTGGGAAAGAAGAAGATACTAGTTGCTAAGGCAGACCCTGGGAAAGTGGGGAAGGGAGAACATCTGAGGGGACACGGACATCCTGGGAAAGGCGAGAGCACCTTGGGGAAGAAGGAGATACTGGGAAAGAAGGAGATACTGGTTGCTAAGGCAGACCCTGGGAAAGTGGGGAAGGGAGAACATCTGAGGGGACACGGATGGACTCCTGGACACATGGACCTGGGAAAGGCGAGAGCACCTTGGGGAAGTGGGGAAGGGGGAGTGGGGAGGGGGGAATATCTGAGGCGGACTCCTGGGAAAGAAGGAGATACTGGTTGCTAAGGCAGACCCTGGGAAAGTGGGGAAGGGAGAACATCTGAGGGGACACGGATGGACTCCCGGACACATGGACCTGGGAAAGGCGAGAGCACCTTGGGGAAGTGGGGAAGGGGGGGGGGAATATCTGAGGCGGACTCCTGGGAAAGAAGGAGATACTGGTTGCTAAGGCAGACCCTGGGAAAGTGGGGAAGGGAGAACATCTGAGGGGACACGGATGGACTCCCGGACACATGGACCTGGGAAAGGCGAGAGCACCTTGGGGAAGTGGGGAAGGGGAGGGGGGAATATCTGAGGCGGACTCCTGGGAAAGAAGGAGATACTGGTTGCTAAGGCAGACCCTGGGAAAGTGGGGAAGGGAGAACATCTGAGGGGACACGGATGGACTCCCGGACACATGGACCTGGGAAAGGCGAGAGCACCTTGGGGAAGTGGGGAAGGGGGAGGGTGGAATATCTGAGGCAGACTCCTGGGAAAGAAGGAGATACTGGTTGCTAAGGCAGACCCTGGGAAAGTGGGGAAGGGCGAACATCTGAGGGGACACGGATGGACTCCCGGACACATGGACCTGGGAAAGGCGAGAGCACCTTGGGGAAGTGGGGAAGGGGGAGGGGGGAATATCTGAGGCGGACTCCTGGGAAAGAAGGAGATACTGGTTGCTAAGGCAGACCCTGGGAAAGTGGGGAAGGGAGAACATCTGAGGGGACACGGATGGACTCCTGGACACATGGACCTGGGAAAGGCGAGAGCACCTTGGGGAAGTGGGGAAGGGGGGGGGGAATATCTGAGGCGGACTCCTGGGAAAGAAGGAGATACTGGTTGCTAAGGCAGACCCTGGGAAAGTGGGGAAGGGAGAACATCTGAGGGGACACGGATGGACTCCTGGACACATGGACCTGGGAAAGGCGAGAGCACCTTGGGGAAGTGGGGAAGGGAAGGGGGGGAATATCTGAGGCGGACTCCTGGGAAAGAAGGAGATACTGGTTGCTAAGGCAGACCCTGGGAAAGTGGGGAAGGGAGAACATCTGAGGGGACACGGATGGACTCCGTTTCTTTCGATTTCATTTATGGCTTTTAGTTCTTCCCGCGATTCCTGACTCCTAAAGGATTCTTTTAGCTTAAGTTCGATGCTTGCTATTTCTCTGACCAGTGTCTCCCTACGCATTTCAGATATATTGACCTCTTTTAGCCGCTCTGTTATTCTTTTCCGTCGCCTGTAAAGGGAGCGCCTGTCTCTTTCTATTTTACATCTACTCCTCCTTTTTCTTAGAGGAATAAGCCTTGTGCATACATCGAGTGCCACCGAGTTAATCTGTTCTAGGCATAAGTTGGGGTCTGTGTTGCTTAGTGTATCTTCCCAGCTTATATCGGTTAGGACTTGGTTTACTTGGTCCCACTTTATGTTTTTGTTATTGAAGTTGAATTTGGTGAATGCTCCCTCGTGACTAGTCTCATTTTGTCGGTCTGGGGCTCCACGCATACATGTCTGAACCTCAATTATGTTGTGATCTGAGTATATTGTTTTTGATATGGTGACATTTCTTATCAGATCATCATTGTTAGTGAAGATGAGGTCTAGTGTATTCTCCAGTCTAGTAGGCTCTATTATTTGCTGGTTTAAATTGAATTTTGTGCAGAGATTTAAAAGCTCGTGCGAGTGTGAGTTTTCATCAGAGCTGCCTCCTGGTGTTATTACTGCAACAATATTATTTGCTATATTCCTCCATTTTAGGTGCCTTAAGTTGAAATCCCCCAGGAGCAAGATGTTGGGTGCAGGAGCTGGAAGATTTTCCCGACAGTGGTTAATTTTTAACAGCTGTTCCTGGAATTGCTGGGATGTTGCATCCGGAGGCTTGTAGACTACCACAATGACTAGGTTTTGGTTCTCGACCTTTACTGCTAAAACTTCCACTACATCATTTGAGGCATTAAGCAGTTCTGTGCAAACAAGTGACTCTGCAATGTACAGGCCAACCCCCACCCTTTTGCCTTTTCACTCTGTCACATCTGTATAGGTTGTAACCTGGGATCCATATTTCGTTGTCCAAGTGATCCTTTATGTGGGTCTCAGTGAAAGCCGCGAACATTGCCTTTGCCTCTGCAAGCAGTCCACGGATGAAAGGTATTTTGTTGTTTGTTGCTGGCTTTAGACCCTGTATATTTGCCAAGAAGAATGTTATCGGACTGGTGGTATTGTTGGTACTGGGGGGGGGATTTTTTTTCCGGCATTAGTATCTGTATCTGTTGGTTTGGAGTGGAGGCCATCGACTGTGGTTCCACTCCAGGAATGGCTGGATTTGGTGTACGATTTCTGCCATTTCCTGCCAGTTTTTTTTCCTTCCTGGCACTAAAAAACCTCTCCCTCTTGAGTGGCTGTGGCTACCCAGGTTTTCCCATGGCCTGGATGTTTTGTATCTTTTTGTCCCCTTTAGATGGTATGCCTGGCAATTTAAGTTATAGCACAGTCTTTCCTGTACTGAAGAGGTACTCATTTCAGGGTGAAAAAGCTTATAGGAAGGGAGTTTGCATTTTCCTGTTGACATATGGGCATGGCATTTTCTAGGGTGGTCATAGACCATGACACATTCTGTGTCACTCCTCCTGAAGAGATTATCATTAAAAAATTGTAGGATCAGAGACATTCCACGAAAACAGCTCACAGGAATATTTCAGCAAATTATCATTTCACAATACCAATAAAAAAAAAACCCTGAGCCTGGACTCAAATCTGTGGCTATCAGACCACTGTTACATCCTGATAAGCCAAAGCCATTTTATCGTATGATGTCCATAGCCCTTAGTGCTCTGTGACAATACAGCTGCTCTCTAAGACGCCAACCAAGTATGATGACTTGTAACCAGTCACTTTACTTCAAAATCGTTGAGATAGTGGCATCTTTACCAGATCTGACCCATCTGTGTGTAAGATTTGCAGGATTCCACATGATTATGTCATACACGGGTTCCTTCAGTTATGTGATGGTAAGTAGAGAATTCGTGAATTTATGAGACTTTCACAGTTGTCCACGTATTAAGTAGCCATGCATATGCCCGAGTACTGCCTGCATATGTTGTCTTCCAAAGCCATAATATTCCTCCTACTGAGTACCGCTGTTTGCATGGCTGGGATACACATGGAACATGTACGTGAAGCACAGCAAGTACTTCTGGCAGATGAATATACACCTCTGCCATTAAACACGATAGTGATACCCAGCAACTTCCTAGATAAGCTCGCTGGTGAGAGTAGAAACCGCTACACATTGGATCAATTACATCAAATATGTCAGTGTTATCCAGCAATTCCTACGTGTTGAACGAACTGGAGACTGGAAGCAGCAACTGCACAGTGTGCGTCTAATAATTACACTATTTCCTACTACTTTTCTTTTTTTTATATTTTAAGTTTCTACTACTGGCCACTTTGCATATACAAAGTCAGTAAGACAATAAGTACGAGACATGAAAACCTGACCAGGAGAATGAGTTCTGAAGGGTACAAGTTGTTCATAAGAACATAAGAAGAACATAAAAAAGGAGGAACACTGCAGCAGGCCTGTTGGCCCATACTAGGCAAGTCCTTCATAGATCCATCCCACTAATATAATATTTGCCCTCATAAGAACATAAGAACACAAGAAATAAAGAACACTGCAGCAGGCCCACCGGCCTACGCGAGGCAGCCCCAATTCTCCCCACCGGTTTAAGCCAGTGCCTTGACCTAGTGAGGTCAGACACGTCACTTAAGGGAGGAGCACTGCGTCCGATCTAGTAGCTAGTCAGGTTTATTCCACACCCACTCATAAGAACATAAGAACACAAGAAAGAACATCGCAGCAGGCCCACCGACCCACGCGAAGCAGATCCATGTCATCCGCCCCCCGGATTAGCCCAATGGGCCACCGAGTCAGGTCACTTCCACTTAAGGAAGGAGCACGGCACCAGACTGGTAGCCCAAGCTAGTCAGGTTCAACTCACACCAACTCATGTATTTATTTACATTTTTTAAAAACTACACAACGTTTTAGCCTCTAGAACTGTACTGGGGAGTTTGTTCCACTCATCCACAACTCTATTACCAAACCAGTGCTTTCCTATATCCTTCCTGAATCTGAATTTTTCCAACTTGAAACCATTGTTGCGAGTGCTGTCTTGGCTGGAAATTTTCAGCACGCTATTTATTTATTCCTGTTTTCCATTTATACACCTCGATCATATCCCCTCTAATTCTACGCCTTTCGAGAGATTCCCTATGAGCATAGACTGATTCAGGGCCCTCAGTCTATCCTCATAGGGAAGATTTCGGATACATGGGATTAACTTTGTCATCCTCCTCTGTACGTTTTCCAGAGCATTTATATCCATTCTGTAATACAGTGACCAGAACTGTGCAGCATAATCTAAATGAGGCCTAACCAAGGATATATAGAGTTGAAGAATAACCTGAGGACTTGTATTAATTATACTTCTAGATATGAAACCAAGAATTCTGTTAGCTTTATTGCGAACACTAATGCACTGTTGTCTTGGTTTTAGATTACTGCTAACCAGAACTCCTAAATCCTTTTCGCAATCAGTAGTATTAAGATCTACATTATTTAGTTTATATGTGGCATGGTTATTTAACTGTCCAACATTTAGAACTTTGCATTTGTTAATATTAAACTGCATCTGCCACTTCTCCGACCATTGCATCAGTCTATTCAAATCATCCTGTAGTGCTCTAGTGTCCTCATTAGAATGAATTGCACGGCCTAATTTGGTGTCATCAGCAAATTTGCTTATGTCGCTATTTATTCCCTCATCTATGTCGTTTATGTAAATTGTGAACAACAATGGGCCCAACACTGGCCCCTGCAGAACGCCGCTTGTGACGTGCCCCCATTCTGATTTCTCCCCATTTACGTAAACTCTCTCCTGTCTATTTGTCAGCCATGCCTCTACCCTATTCCGTGTGCCTTAAGTTTTCTCAATAGCCTCTGATGTGGAACTCTATCAAAAGCCTTACTGAAGTCCATATACACAATATCATATTCATTAGCATGATCTACCTCCTCAAACACCTTAGCCAAAAAAGTTAGTAAATTCGTAAGACAGGAACGCCCCTTAGTAAAACCGTGTTGAGATTCATTAATCAATTTATGCCTATCAAGATGGCTACGAATTGCTTCGGTAATTATTGATTCCATAAATTTTCCCACTATGGAGGTAAGGCTTATTGGTCTGTAGTTCGAAGCTAAGGACCTGTCACCTGCCTTGTAAATAGGTATAACATTTGCCATTTTCCACTTTTCAGGCACTATGCCAGTTTGTAGTGATATATCGAAAGGATTAGCCATAAGTATGCTAAGTTCCTCTTTACATTCCTTTAAAACCCTTGCAAACAATTCATCAGGGCCTGGGGATTTGTTAGGTTTTAATTTCTCAATTTGTCTGAGGACCATGTCACTAGTTACCGCAATCGTGCATAGTTTATTATCGTCCTGTTCTATATAATCTATTATTTCAGGAATTTCGCTAGTATTTTCCGGGGTAAAAACTGAGAGGAAGTAGGTATTGAAAATTTCACACATATCCTTATCACTGTGAGTGATCTGACCAGAGTTACTCTTAAGTGGGCCTATCTTGTCCCTAACCTTACTTCTGTATACCTGAAAGGACCCTTTAGGGTTAGTCTTCGAATCCCTTGCGACCTTAGCCTCATAATCCCTTTTTGCTTTTCTTATACACTGAGAGGGTACTTCACTGCTGCCCACACAGTTCATTTCTGGAAAAGAAACTTCTCTGATCTAATCAATGAACAAGAGTTGATGCACCAGTAGTCCTTCTGCAGTGCTACGTTCTGTTGGTATATATGATTCCGATCTAAACACTTCCTGGCAAGAAGCTCGGTTATACTGTAGAAACTTTCGTTCTGGTTGAAGTTGTTTGATTTACTGATTAGTGATGATTCTATAAACCTGCGTTTTGTAGAAACTTCTTTGATAACGAGTCGTTCACTATTGAAATTGATCAAGTGGTTGGGAGAGTTTGTACGAAATACAGGTGTTATTTAGGTGGTCCATTCTGTTGGTAAACTGGTGTTCAGAAATGCATAAGTGAAGGTCCCTTGATGTTTCTCCCATGTATATTTGGTTACTATCGTTGCAGAAGAGCGTGTACATCCCTACCGTGGTTTTGAGTTGGAGCGGCAGTGGTAGATACTTGGAATTCAGTGTTGGAGACAATTCTGGAGATGAATTTAGCAACAGAGTTGATAGGAGGAGACCTATGCATCTTATTTCGCTTGTGTCTCTTCTAGGCAGTTCAAGATGTATGCACGGCTCCTGCTGTCTCTGAAATGACGAGGATAGTTTAGTAGGTTGCTAGACAGCAACCACCCAGGGAGGTACTACCGTCCTACCATGTGAGTGTGAAACAGAAGCCTGTAACTGTTTTGCATATTGGTAGGACTGATGGTGTCTTTCTTCTGTCTCATTAACATGCAATGAGATATGTCTTGCTATTTGTACTTACACTTAGGTAACACTACATATGCCTGTACAAGCATATATATACACATCTCTCTGGGCTTTCTTCTATTTTCTTACTAGTTCTTGTTATTGTTTGCTTCCACTTATCTCCATGGGGAAGTGGAACAGAATTCTTCCTCTGTAAGCAATGCTGGTCGTAAGAGGCGACTAAAATGCCGGGAGCAATGGGCTAGTAACCCCTTCTCTTGAATAAATTAATAAAAACAGGAAAAAGGAAAATTTTATAAAACTGGGATGATTGAATGTGCGTGGATGTAGTATGGATGATAAAACAGAGATGATTGCTAATGTTATGAATGAAAAGAAGTTGGATGTCATAGATTTAAGCGAGACAAACCTGAAGGGGGTAGGGGAGTTTCAGTGAGGAGATGTAAATGGAATTAAGTCAGGAGTATCTAAGAGAGTTAGAGCTGAGAAAGGGATAGCAATAATGTTGAAGGATCAGTTATGGAGAGACAGAATATAAATGTATAAATTCAAAGATTATGTGGATTAAAATAAGGGTAGGATGCGAAAAGTGGGTCATAATAAGTGTGTATGCACCTGAAGAAGAGAGGAGTGTAGAGGAGAGAGAGAGATTTTCGGAGATGTTAAGTGACTGTGTAGGAACTTTTGAACCAAGTGAAAGGGTAATTGTGGTAGGTGTTATGCAGGGTTCTGCATGACACCATAATGTACATATAGTGGAGACGTGTGCCATAATAGTATGAATGTTATAATTGTAAAGAATAATTTTATAATTCATAATGTGCATTTGGGGGCACTGTAAAGTACTCTAACTGTAATTATAAAGAAATCCTGCTAGGGATTTATTTTCCAAGGGTGTTTGGGTACGCGGAGTAAGCGTGGCTTGGGGCAGTCACGTGGAGTCAGCATGGCATGGAGGCTGGCGTCGGAGATGCTGTGTATTTAAGCTAAGTTTGTAGTTGTGTACTCCTTTTGTTTAGCTAACCCAAGCCATAGGCTCTTCTATGGCTTACCTATATGCCCATCTGGGCTCTGACATGGTCAGGGTGCTGTGGGATGAGTGAAGAAATAAGAAATGGGGTTGATAGTGGAGTAGTGACGGCCTGGCGCTGGCTAGGCCTAGTGGTTATGGTGGCTGGACCTCCAGCCAGCTGTTTCTTGTGTACCCTCATTTGGGCGTTTAGGATTAAGGTGTTTCTAGAGTGTGTATATAGTGTTATGTTGAATAAATAGATATATTTTCCTAACTGGGATTTTTGCCTAACCCTCTGTTAACCAACCCATTGAAGTAACACATACTGGTTTAGCGCTTTCTATTTTGACTGGGATAGCCCTGGGTGGCCTGTTTATGCTTGAGATGTGTGTAACTTTTACCTTTGCCCTTAGACAAGGCTCAAGCCCCCAGCTATCCCACATTTCTGTGTAACAGTAGGGGACCTAAATGCTAAAGTAGGAGAAACGTTCAGAGAGGGTGTGGTAGGTAAGTTTGGGGTGCCAGGTGTAAATGATAATGGGGAGCTTTTGATTGAACTTTATATAGAAAGGGGTCTGGTTATAAGTAACACATATTGTAAGAGAAAGAGGATCAATAAGTATACACAAGATATGATATAGGGCATAATGACAGTAGTTTGTTGGACTACGTATTGGTAGATGAAAGACTGTTGGGAAGACTTCAGGATGCACATTTTTATAGAGGGGCCACAGATATATCATATCACTTTTAGTTGAAGCTACAGTGAGAGTAAAATGTAGATGGGATACAGTGAGAGTAAAAGGTAGATGCGATACAAGGAAAATGCAAGCAGCAAGTAAGAGAGAGGTGAAGGTTTATAAACTAAAGGAGGAGGCAATTAGAGTAAGATATAAACAACTGTTGGAGGACAGATGGGCTAGTGAAAGTATAGACAATGGGGTAGAAGTTGTATGGAGTAAGTTTAAGCTTATAGTGTTAGAGTGTTCAGCAGAAGTTTGTGGTTACAGGAAAGTGGGTGCGGGATGGATGGATAGAGAGCGAATGGTGAAATGATGATGTAAGGAGAGTAGTAAGAGAGAATTAGCATATGAGAGGTTTTTAAACAGTAGAAGTGATCCAAGGAGGGAGGAGAATATGGAGAGAAAAAGAGAGGTTACAAGAGTGGTGAAACAATGTAAAAATAGAGCAGTTGAGATAGTGGTGAGATGTTATTAACAAATTTTGTTGAAAATAAAAAGTTTTGGAGTGAGATTAATAAGCTGAGAAAGCATAGGGAACGAATGGATTTGACAGTGAAAAATAGGAGAGGAGAGTTATTAAACGGAGAGTTAGAGGTATCGGGATGATGAAAGGAATATTTTGAGGAATTGTTAAATGATGATGAAGATAGTGAAGCTGTGATTTCGTGTATAGGGCAAGGAGGAATAACATCTTGTAGGAGTGAGGAAGAGCCAGTTGTGAGTATGGGGGAAGTTCGTGAGGCAGTAGGTAAAATGAAGGGGGGTAAAACAGTTGAGATTGATGGGATAAAGATAGAAATGTTTAAAGAAGGTGGGGATATAGTTCTGGAATGGTTAGTGTTTTTATTTAATGGATGTATGGAAGAGAGTAAGGTTCGTGGGGATTGGCAGAGAGCATGCATAGTTCCTTTGTATAAAGGCAAAGAGGGCAAAAGAGTGTAAAATTTATAGAGGAATAAGTCTGTTGAGTGTACCTGGTAAAGTGTATGGTAGAGTTATTATTGAAAGAATTAAGAGTAAGACGGAGAGCAGGATACAGATGAACAAGGAAGCTTTAGGAAAGGTAGAGGGTGTGTAGACCAAGTTTTTAAAGTGAAACATGCAGGTGAATAGTATTTAGATATGGCTAAAGAGGTTTTTGTGGCATTTATGGATTTGGAAAAGGCGTATGACAGGGTGGATAGGGGGGCAATGTGGCAGATGTTGAAAATGTATGGAATAGGAGGTAGGTTATTGAAATCAGTGAAGAGTCTTTACGAGGACAGTGAGATGTAGGCGAGAGTGTGATTATTTCCCAGTGAAAGTTGGCCTTAGACAGGGATGTGTGATGTCACCGTGGTTGTTCAATATATTTATAGAAGGAGTTGTAAGAGAAGTGAATGCTCGGGTGTTGGTAAGAGGTGTGAGGTAAAAAGATAAAGAATTTAACACACAGTGGGAATTGTCACAGTTTCTCTTTGCTAATGACACTGTACTTTTGAGAGATTCCGAAGTTGCAGAGGTTGGTTGATAAAATTTAGTTGCCTTGTCATATCTCTATTTTATGTTGCCTTGAGCTTCCTTAAGCTTGTCCTTAGCTAATTGATGTACTAGATATAGACTGGCCTTAGAATTCTATGGAGAATTATTCGTAGTCATCATCTCCCAGCCAGACCTCTTGGAACACTTTCTGAGACCCTCTTACATTATGACCAAATATCAGCTGGAAACTACTGTACCCAGAAGACTCCTGCAAGGTTTCACAATGAAGAGAATCAAAGGCAAGAACTCTTCTCGGTCAAGTGAGAAAATGCAGGTTATAAGTTTGCATAATTATTTTAAAAGTTTGATGGAATCTTCCAGGTGCCATTTGTAACTGAGGATAAGCTGCTGAGAAGGACTGCATAGTGTCCAAGTTACTTAAAATCTCTTGAAAAATTGGCAGTAAAATTAGTACCATGGTCACTTTGAATAGTTCGTGGTAATCCCTTGTGAGATACAAGAAAGTTGTCTAACACAATTAAGTACATCGAGAAACTAATATTTTAGACTCCAGGTGTCTTCCACCACTTGGTTAAGGTTTTTAACTTGATCCTCCTAATAGAGTTTACACGATTACCCAGATCGACGTGTATCCAGTCTTAACACTCATCTATATTTGCCGGGATACATTAATATGCACTAAGCACAGGCCAGAAGGTATAAGAGACATCCTACCACCTATAACAGGAACTTGCACAGGCAAGCCTGTAGGCATATGGGTGACGTTCAAAAGTGGGCCATTGCTAAATGGGAGGTGGACACTAAAAGAATGCTAGCATCAGGTAGGGTAGGCTCCAAAACCTGGTGGTCCCTGGTCAAGGACAGACAAGGTTATCTGCCTGAGGAACTCATTCCACCTCTAAATCGACAGGATGGGACCACCTCTACTAGTAGTCAAGAGAAGGCGGACCTCTTTGCTGAACACTTTGCTACCAAAATGCAAGTTCCTGATCCAGCAAGGGACCCTCCTTGGATAGCTGCAGGAACTGTGTCAAAACTGTCAGTGGTGACAATAAGGCAGGAGGAGGTGCATTTCCTTCTTAAATCGCTTGACCAAGAAAAGGCTGTGGGCCCAGACAAGTTGAGCCCAAGATTGCTGAGAAGATGTGCAGACCAGCTAGCAGCACCTCTAACTCGCATCTTTCAGCACTGCCTAGTACAGTGTAAATGTCCCTCTCTAGGGAAAGAGGCAAATGTAGTCCCTGTTCGCAAAAAGAAGAGCAAAGCAGAAATCAGTAACTACAGACCAGTGTCACTTCTGTCAATCACTGGTAAGATCCTTGAGACAATAATCTCAAGACAAATGACAGAGTTTTTTGACTACCACTCACTACTTTGTGATCGTCAATATGGCTTCAGGAAAGGTTACTCTGCTGCTGATCTGTTGTTAAACCTCTCCACTAAGTGGCACCAGTCACTGGATGAATCCAAAGTCAGCTGTGTGATAGCACTGGACATTGCTGGCGCTTTCGACCGGGTGTGGCATCAGGGCCTCTTAGCAAAACTTCAAGCACTGGGAATTGCAGGCTCTACGCTATGTCTCCTCAGTGATTACCTTCATGGTAGATCTCTAAGTGTAGTTCTCAATGGAACGGAATCAGCAAGACATCCTATTGGGGCAAGTGTTCCACAAGGAAGCGTGCTGGGACCATTGTTATGGAATGTCTACTTCAACGACCTTCTTCATCTCATCCCAGAATCACATGCATATGCAGACGACTGTACACTGACATTCACTTATCCAAGAGAAGAAATGCCAGCTGCTCTAAGCTACATCAATCACCAGCTGAGAGCTATATCAGCTTGGGGAAATAGATGGCAAGTAACATTTGCACCTGAGAAAATGCAAATGATGATCGTCTCTAGGCACCATGATGGTAATGCTGGTGCAGTAGTAAGGATGAATGGGAGGGTGTTGGCACCTGGAGAAGAAGTTGATATCCTTGGGGTGAAATTTGACTCCAAACTAACCATGAAGAACCATGTTGTAAATCTTGCAAACAAGGCAGCCAGGAAGCTTACAGCACTTCGTCGTATCTCGATCTGCTTGACAGTAGGGGTTGCAAGATTCTGTACGAGGCACAAGTACGCTCACACCTTGAGTATGCTCCACTTTCTTGGTTTGCCTGTCCCCCCTCTCATCTGTGACTGCTTGACAGAGTAGAGAACAGAGCAAGACGTCTCATCTCTCGCCTGGACCCATCCTGGATAGATCTGTCATTTCAGCAGAGCCTTCAACATAGGAGGGATGTGGGTGGCCTTACTGTTATGTACAAGGCCAATATTGTCAAAGTACCACATTTGGATCCACTTCGAGGACAGCGTGAAACAAGTTTTTATGCCACAAGACGGGAAGAAAGCAGCAACTTCACTCTGGCTGTACCCTTCTCCAGAACATCACTCCATCTGAGATCATATATACCCAGGATGACTCGAGTATGGAACACATTCGTACAGCATAATGATGTCAACGAGATAAAGTCAGTTGATCAAATGAAAATGCTGGCCCACAGATGGCTCCAACTTCATCCTGTTCCCTACTTGTGTGTCTCATAACAATAAAAATGCTTTCAAATGAGCTGATGTAGATAACAGCTCTTAGCTTGCCAATAAAGTTAGGAATCCTTAACCTGTAAATAGCTTGTCAATAAAGCTAGGGATCCTTAACCTTGTCAAACCCTGTGGTGTAAAAAAAAAAAAAAAAAAAAAAAAAAAAAAAAAAAAAAAAAAAAAAAAAAAAAAAAAAAAAAAAAAAAAAAAAAACCGCCGTGTGAACAAATGCAGCGCCTTGGTAGACTGGCCACTGCAGAGCTCCAGCATAATTATCAAATGCTTCAGAAATTGCTCAGGCTCTGATTCAGAAAAATGTAGTACCAGGGACACTAATTTTTATTATTAAATTATTCATCACGGGTACGATGATATTTGTCTCTTTTTTTTTCTCTCTGTCATATTCATGATTAGCGAATGCAGTTTGTGTCCATGTCTGTTCAAATATAAATTTCTCAGATCCAAGTGTCAACGAAGCAGAGAGATTATAAGATAAACCTGGTAAACCGACAATTGTCTCCTGCGACTGGCGGATAAATATTTCAGGAGTAATATCAACAGAATTACGAGCAAGACAACGGAGCGGGGAGTGAAAACTAACACGAGATCCCTCACCAGCAGAGACACCACACTGAGAAGCCGTGTTGGATGAATAATAGTTACCTTGCATCCAATTAACTCATGCAGCTGTGCAGTAGTTTCAGTACGACAATATTCAGTGCCAGTAGAGCGAAGAATATGCCAGCAGCGCTATAGTGATTGACTGAACAAGGACTGTACATGTAGATGTCATCACCATATGCCTAACATAGGTAGGTGGTATTACCCAGCTAGAACTAAGAATAATAAGCTTCACTACATACAGCAGAAACTCAATGTAACAGTAATGTAAATGAGAAAGCGCAATGCAATATTACAAAATAATTGCCCCAGAGAGGCACCCATATTACGAACATAGTTATACGAACAAAAGCCGGCGTATCTGAACATAAATCAAGTCTCCAGACAAGGAACAATCCTCAAGCAAATAAACGCCTTGGCAAACACAAAGGGCAGTGTTTGAGCACTCATACATTTTCTCCACAAATATTTAAAGTATAAACAAACTGCAATAGAGCAACAACATGTTGATAGATGAATGGTTCAGAGAACCGACATGTTGATAAATTAGACACATGTGCAACTCTTGGGTATCTTTATTGAGGAAACGTTTCGCCACGCAGTGGCTTCATCAGTCCATACATAGGAGAAACTTGAAGAACAGGAGGAGAATGAGGTAATCAGTCCCTCAACCTTGAGTCGATGTGTTCAGTCCATCAATCTTGAGTAGAATACGGCATGTGAGCGGAGAAGCAGCTTATAAACCGTATGGCAGGAGAGGTGCAGCAGTCATAGGTGGTGTCACATTTGTTCAATTCTCCTCCTGTTCTTCAAGTTTCTCCTATGTATGGACTGATGAAGCCACTGTGTGGCGAAACGTTTCCTCAATAAAGATACCCAAGAGTTGCACATGTGTCTAATTTATCAACGTGTCGGTTCTCTGAACCATTCATCTACAAACCTGTCAGACACTGCAACTTCTTGGGATCTTAATACTTAGGAATTCTTCGCTTGCCTAATTCTTGGGCACGACCTACTTCCACATTGAACAAATGTGACACCACCTACGACTGCTGCACCTCTCCTGCCATACGGTTTATAAGCTGCTTCTCCGCTCACATGCCGTATTCTACTCAAGATTGATGGACTGAACACATCGACTCAAGGTTGAGGGACTGATTACCTCATTCTCCTCCTGTTTTTCAAGTTTCTCTTATGTATGGACTGATGAAGCCACTGTGTGGCGAAACGTTTCCTCAATAAAGATACCCAAGAGTTGCACATGTGTCTAATTTATCAACATGTTGATAAGCAAGAGAGCACAACTAGTTCACTCACTGCTATTGGCTTTTCTCCTCATACATATGCATCCTCCAGCAGCCTCAATGAGAGCCTGCTTCCGGCCAGGTGTGGAAGCAACATCATTTAAGCAAAGAATCGCCAAATTTTTTGACTTATAAACCTGACATCAAATCCCCTTTGTTGCTACTATGAACCAGCTGGTAGTTTGGCTGGTACGGAGAGAATGTAAGCAGTCAGTGTGTGATGAACGCCCAATATATTGTAATGTAACCAGCTCACGTCACACAAGGATTTCCGACCAATGATATTATTGGTTAATTTGAATATCTTTCATTTAATGGAAACTGTTTATTGGTTTTCAGCTCAATTGTGGTTCTAATAAAACTTTCTAAAAATATTGATTGTTTAGATGTACATCTTGATGCACCTTTTCAAATTCTCCCCCTGAATCCATCAGAAGTTAAAGCAAACACAAGCTCACTAAGAAATGTTTCTGTGGAAGATTGATAGCTATCAACTTGTTAGTGCTTTCTTCGACTTTGCAACCTTCTGATACGATTATAACTCTACACTGGGATGAAACCATATCTTTCCACCTCTGGCTTTACAGATTCTGTATACCCTGTAATTCCTTGGCATGATATATTAGCTATACCTGCTTCTCCAAAGGCATATTTTTCTTTAGGACTTATACTGCGTATTCCTTTCTGATAAAAGGTTTTAACCATAGCAATGCCGTATAAACTATTAGGATCTTATTGGGGCTTACACCAATTATTTTACAATTTATTCATCGTTTATAACACACTTATTGCCATGCCCTCTTAAACAGTAAACTGGCAATTCAAAATGGTGAAGTTCTAGCTCCCTATTATGCTATTAATTGTGTAGTTCAGTCAAACAGTAGTGTGAGAGTTGGCCTCCATAGCCCAGGTGTGGGTGTGTTTAACAGTCTCATAATTAATGTACTTGCCGAAGGGCAATGCAGTTGTACAAGTTTGAGCTCTCCCTGCGAGAAATTACATGCACGAGATTCACTATTATTTACATACATGTAATTTGGGTAAGATGTAACTAAGACAATTATTACTCACCAAATTTAGTTACACCTCTGAGGCAAGTGGGACTTTAGTCACAATAGGTCACAGAACTGTGACTCCTTGATGCCCAGACTCCTCAACCACACTCACACCAAGCAGGACCACAATAGGTCACAGAACTGTGACTCCTTGATGCCCAGACTCCTCAACCACACTCACACCAAGCAGGACCACAATAGGTCACAGAACTGTGACTCCTTGATGCCCAGACTCCTCAACCACACTCACACCAAGCACGACCTAATTATATATTAATATTTAAGAAAACCAGTAACTACGATAAAACTGAATTAGTGGATTGTATAAATTGTTTGTGACTTGAATGAACATGTGGTCGGGTCTATTACACTTGATATTAACTCTATAATAGCCTATGATGAACACATTAAATAAATTTTTAATATTAACATTTTCCACAGGTGGAACACATCCTAACGCTACCTATACACCTAGAAATTACGAAGGCCAACATAAAACTACTGTACAAAATAGGTGAGCGTTACTTATCCAAGGCGTGTCGCAGGGAAGTCACCGCCGCCCTTCAATTTTTCCAGTCTTACTACTCTGTTATAGTGGTGTCACACAAAATTCATTCCAATTCTTTATTGGGGGACATTGCTGAATTATTTAATTGTCGTCTTCCCCTATTTTTCCATTATGGCGTCCAACCCCCCCCCCCTTCCGCCTTTCTCCGCGGCTCTTGGTTCTTTCTTCACTCGCAAATTAAATTTAGATTACCAGAAACACATTTTACACATTATTTCCATTATTGAAATTTATACATTATAAATTTAGGAAAATTATGTAAAAAATTTTCCACATTGCCTGTCAAAACTGTGGACAATTATGTTGCCCAGTGTTTACGTGGCCAATTTATAGCACTTTCCTAGTTCTCTAACACATCAAAGTCGCTTTCAAAGAACTTAGGAACCATGGAGGAGACTTTCTGCACGTTAAATGTATCCTGAATTGTCTTTCAGTACGAGCAGTTTCTCTTTGGAATTCTTCTTAGTACAATTTCCTATAGGCCTCTGTCTGTGCCATCTGTAACTGTATCAGTCGTTCTATCCTGTAAAAGTGACGGGCGCCTAGTCCAGCCATTTATAAAATTTCTAGATCATGTCTAGGATTGCTATATACAGGTGTAGAACCAGTAATACAAGTACGTGCTGAATCATACTGTCTGCTGCACTGTGATAATGTTCCAGTAAGGTCAGAAGGTGTGAGGGAAAACTAAGCTACACAAGAGTCAGATGCTTCTGCCTTATCTCTCTCCTCTTCTAACTCATCTATTAGGGACATTTTTATCTAAACGTGATACCAGAATCTCTTCAGAATCTGCTTCGGAATCAGAAAGATCTGTATAAGCCGGAAAATATATATCTCTAATTAATGCTCTGAACGTATCGGCAGTGTAATTTCTATATTTTACTCCCAGATATTTAGCTTCCTGCCAACAAGAAAAAGTCAGAGTATCAATTAATTGTTTCACACTTACAGACATCATTAATAAGTATACACCAAGAGTGTGACTAGTAAAATGTTACTCTACACATTAGAGCAAGCCAGAATGTTGATTGTCTAAGAGTATCTCCATTTCCTTGGATCAAGAGAATCGGAGAGGTACACACATCCACCACTTATGGTGTACAAGACCGAACTCTAACTCCTTAGATAAATAAATTACTCAGTGCTTGAATACAGTGTTACTGGTAAGTTAAACTAAACAATCTCTCCAACACCTTGGATCAAGATTCCGGACAATTTCCCATTGTTTCAAAATGCGACATCTATTAAGTGAAGATATCTCAGAGAATACTAAAAAGTTAACTTATTGATCGTCCTCCAGCAGCTAGCTTGTTTCTAGTTTTGTGACAGTTTGCCAGAGAGTATTCTAGCCTAGGTATCCTGTAAAATTATGTGGCTTCTCAATAGGGCTTTTTGGATTCTAACTGGATGTATACAATAAAAAAAATGAGATCTATAATAACTAAAGTGTCTAGGTGGTAATATTCACAGCTAATGTAACTTGAATAAATAAGTTATTCTCCAAGTTGAAAACTGAGACACATGTGCAACATCTGGATATCTTTATTGTAGACGTTTCGCCATCCAGTGGCTTTATCAATACAGATTCTAGGACATAATTTGAAGACAGTAGAACTATATATAAAATAGATGAGGTAATCAGTCCCTCAGCCTTGGAGTTGGTGTGAAGAGCACTGTAGTCGTGAAGATTCTGGAGCAGAGGCAAGGAGACTGGCGCTTATATACTAACGTCAGGTGGACTGGGACGTGTAGCAGACGAGGACATAGTCACTGGTAGGCGGGATTCCCCCGTGGAAGTAGGTCATACCCAAAGGGATGGGTAAGTTGTAGTAGCCGTAAAGAAGGGCATGTAATGTTATCCAGCAGGTAGTAATGTTATCCAGCAGGCAGTAATGTTATTCAGCAGGCAGTAATGTAATCCAGCAGGCAGTAATGTTATTCAGCAGGCAGTAATGTAATCCAGCAGGCAGTAATATTATTCAGCAGGCAGTAATGTTATCTAGCAGGCAGTAATGTTATTCAGCAGGCAGTAATATTATCCAGCAGGCAGTAATGTTATTCAGCAGGCAGTAATGTTATCCAGCAGGCAGTAATGTTATTCAGCAGGCAGTAGTGTTAACCAGCGGGTAGTAATGTTATCCAGCAGGTAGTAATGTTATCCAGCAGGTAGTAATGTTATCCAGCAGACAGTAATGTTATTCAGCAGGCAGTAGTGTTAACCAGCGGGTTAGTAATGTTATCCAGCAGGCAGTAATGTTATTCAGCAGGCAGTAGTGTTAACCAGCAGGTAGTAATGTTATCCAGCAGGCAGTAATGTTATTCAGCAGGGAGTAGTGTTAACCAGAGGGTAGTAATGTTATCCAGCAGGTAGTAATGTTATCTAGCAGGTAGTAATGCTATCCAGCAGGCAGTAATGTTATTCAGCAGGCAGTAATGTTATCCAGCAGGCAGTAGTGTTAACCAGCGGGTAGTAATGTTATCCAGCAGGCAGTAATGTTATCCAGCAGGCAGTAATGTTATTCAGCAAGCAGTAGTGTTAACCAGCGGGTAGTAATGCTATTCAGCAGGCAGTAGTGTTAACCAGCGGGTAGTAATGTTATTCAGCAGGCAGTAGTGTTAACCAGCAGGCAGTAATATTATCCAGCAGGCAGTAATGTTATTCAGCAGGCAGTAGTGTTAACCAGCAGGCAGTAATGTTATTCAGCAGGCAGTAATGTTATCCAGCAGGCAGTAATGTTATTCAGCAGGCAGTAGTGTTAACCAGCGGGTAGTAATGTTATTCAGCAGGCAGTAGTGTTAACCAGCAGGCAGTAATGTTATCCAGCAGGCAGTAGTGTTAACCAGCAGGCAGTAATGTTATTCAGCAGGCAGTAGTGTTAACCAGCAGGCAGTAATGTTATTCAGCAGGCAGTAATGTTATCCAGCAGGCAGTAATGTTATTCAGCAGGCAGTAGTGTTAACCAGCGGGTAGTAATGTTATTCAGCAGGCAGTAGTGTTAACCAGCAGGCAGTAATATTATCCAGCAGGCAGTAATGTTATTCAGCAGGCAGTAGTGTTAACCAGCAGGCAGTAATGTTATTCAGCAGGCAGTAGTGTTAACCATCAGGCAGTAATGTTATCCAGAAGTCAGTAGTGTTAACCAGCAGGCAGTAATGTTATCCAGGAGGCAGTATTGTTATCCAGCAAGCAGTAATGTTATCCAGCAGTCAGTAGTGTTAACCAGCAGGCAGTAATGTTATTCAGCAGGCAGTAGTGTTAACCAGCAGGCAAAAATGTTATCCAGCAGGCAGTAATGTTATTCAGCAGGCAGTAGTGTTAACCAGCAAGCAGTAATGTTATTCAGCAGTCAGTAGTGTTAACCAGCAGGCAGTAATGTTATCCAGCAGTCAGTAGTGTTAACCAGCAGGCAGTAATGTTATTCAGCAGGCAGTAGTGTTAACCAGCAGGCAGTAATGTTATTCAGCAGGCAGTAGTGTTAACCAGCAGGCAGTAATGTTATCCAGCAGATAGTAGTGTTAACCAGCAGGCAGTAATGTTATCCAGCAGGCAGTAGTGTTAACCAGTAGGCAGTAATGTTATTCAGCAGGCAGTAGTGTTAACCAGCAGGCAGTAATGTTATTCAGCAGGCAGTAGTGTTAACCAGCAGGCAGTAATGTTATTCAGCAGGCAGTAGTGTTAACCAGCAGGCAGTAATGTTATTCAGCAGGCAGTAGTGTTAACCAGCAGGCAGTAATGTTATTCAGCAGGCAGTAGTGTTAACCAGCAGGCAGTAATGTTATCCAGCAGGCAGTAGTGTTAACCAGCAGGCAGTAATGTTATCCAGCAGTCAGTAGTGTTAACCAGCAGGCAGTAATATTATCCAGCAGACAGTATTGTAGTATACATATACTATAATACTATTAAGAGATTAGTGGTTAAAGTTAAACCATTAAACAGTATTGACAAACGTATTAAATTATTCACATATAAACAATGTCTGGCGAAAATATTTGTGAAGGAAAATGAAAGAAATCTGACCTACTGTTAGTATAAACACAATTAGATGTTATAAAGTGTAAAACAAAGACTGTTGTGGTCTATCATATACGTCATTGTGCTCATATTGAAGATGTCAATAAATAAAAATGGCTTTTCAAATCTGATAAGGAAATAAAAAAAACTCATTATTTATTCTAACACCGTTTCAACCCTTGTAAATTATTATTTAAATAAGTGGCAATTAAATTTTAACACGATAATTCTCTTCTAAATAAAAAAATAATTGCTTCATGAAGCTTGGCAATGGAGATGTTAAGGATGATACGATCAATGGATACCAACTCTTCTGGTCATAACAGTGGAGGTCAGGTTAGGTTAGGTAAGGTTCGTCTGTCAGTATAGAGAAGGTGACAGAACGATGATGTGTGGTGATGAATATTATCTGTCAGTATAGAGAAGGTGACAGAACGATGATGTGTGGTGATGAATATTATCTGTCAGTATAGAGAAGGTGACAGAACGATGATGTGTGGCGATGAATATTATCTGTCAGTATAGAGAAGGTGACAGAACGATGATGTGTGGTGAAGGTGACAGAACGATGATGTGTGGCGATGAATATTATCTGTCAGTATAGAGAAGGTGACAGAACGATGATGTGTGGCGATGAATATTATCTGTCAGTATAGAGAAGGTGACAGAACGATGATGTGTGGCGATGAATATTATCTGTCAGTATAGAGAAGGTGACAGAACGATGATGTGTGGCGATGAATATTATCTGTCAGTATAGAGAAGGTGACAGAACGATGATGTGTGGCGATGAATATTATCTGTCAGTATAGAGAAGGTGACAGAACGATGATGTGTGGTGATGAATATTATCTGTCAGTATAGAGAAGGTGACAGAACGATGATGTGTGGTGATGAATATTATCTGTCAGTATAGAGAAGGTGAGAGGCTCTGGTGCCCTGGTGGCTAATACTCTCGCTTCACAAGGCGAGAGCCTGGGTTCGATTCCCAGCCAGAGTAGAAATATTGGGCGTGTTCCTTTCCACTTGTTGTCTATGTTCCCCATCAGTAAAATGGGTACCTGGGTGTTAGTCGACTGGTGTGGGTCGCATCCTGGGACACTGACCTAATTTGCCCGAAATGATGAGCATAACAAGGGGATTTCTATGCAGTAGTATGTCATTGATGTCAGCTAGGCCTGTATACCATGTACTTGTAGTAAATGAAGATATTATTATTATTAACTTGAGAAGCTATTGATCTAGAACTTTATTCTCAAAGATCACCAGAAATTGTGAGATCTTGTGAAACTTTCATTGTATAGAAGTTCTCATGTGTTGAAACTTAAAGTAAGTATTCTAGAAAATACTCTAATCGTCTCGCAAAATAAAGATGTTGTAACTTGATTGATCATATTTATATTAAAGGTCCATTCAGCTAGAATGAAGGTCATGGTAATTTATAAGTTGTGTATAAAGTCTGTGTTTATATATAATTACTGAGAAAAAGGTACAATTAAAATACCTGAAGTCAATAACGTTATTTACGTTATATTAAAGATATATTGTTTATAAAGTTTATCGTAATAAATGGAGACCTGCTGTCCGGGAGGCTGAACTTTGTATATAAACACCTTAAAAATACAGACATATAAAATAATAGTTAAGAGGTTTAAAGTGCCCAAAAAGACCATTACGGAATTAGATGGCTACATTATCCGCCAGGTTTGAAGATGTTACTGTTGAACGGTTGAATACGATAAAGTTACAAACTTGTTGGCAAATAGCAGTCTCTCGGAGTCAGGTATGATAAACACTATACCGCTGTTACCCTACGGGCTAGCATTTGGAATTTACTTTTTCCAGAAGCCCCAGAGGAACACAGTTTGACCAACAATCATTAGTAAATGACATGGAAGTGCCTTCAGTATATACTAAAGGCACATCAACGAGACCTAAGTCTCCAAGAAAAGTTTCATCACAGGTTCAGACCACTTGGGAAACCAGAGATTTTACAAGTAGTACACCGGGAACTGCCACATTCTCTACGTTAACGGAACCTAGGGTTCCTGTGAGGAATAATTCAGAGTTTCTCCAACGGAATTCCATTCAAATTCCTCCAGAGATCCGCTCTCCTGAACAATTTGAGAGGTTAGAACGCTTCTTGAAATTACAAACTACGTACACTGAAGCCCAACGTAAGTTTAAACAAGAAGAGTTCAAAAGAGAATCCATCAGATATGATAGACAACTCATCCCGGGAAAAACGGAGTCTCGTCCGGCACCCCAAGAGTCAAGACGTTCAATATTCATCAAGCAGCTGCCATGGTCCCCAGATTTTGTGAGGATAACCTCGACGCATTTTGAAAATCAGGCTCAAATTATGAAGTGCCCCCGGGAACATTGGGCTGTCCTAATACCCACTACTTTGACGGGCAAAGCACAGGCTAGCGGCGTCCTCACCCTTCGACCAATACTCTCAGTACGATATGATAAAGAAAACTGTATTGGACGCTTACGACTTGTTGCCTGCCAGTTATCTGAGGACTTTGAAGCGTAACTCACATCAGTTCTGGGTAGAGTTCGCCCGAGGAAAACAGGCAGCATTTGAGAGATGCCTTAGGGCTTCAAATTGCAATACAGGGGAATAGTTTTCTCAACTAATTTTAAATGAAGACTTGTTTAATTACTTGACGGAAGACCTACATACTTACCTTATCGGACGTTCCGCCACAACGCTAATAGAAACTGCTTCGATAGCCGACCATTATGAAATAGCTCGCCAGATGACGGGTAAGAGTAAACATAAAGAGGCTTTTGAGAAAAATCCAAAGTCTGTAAGTTTGAAGGAAAAGCGTATACATCGCAGCCTCCTAACTGGCATAGTAATTCCACTCAGGGAAAACAATCGAGTCTTAAACGGGAAGATATTCCCCAACGGTTTTGTAATTTCTGCCACAAATCGGGACATATGGAAAACCAGTGTAAAAGGAAAAATGAGCGGAACTATGAAAACCCCAGGAGATATCCTACTCAAGTAATCTCTTCTCAGGCCCAAGCTGAAGCACAGCCTGTTGGAATGAACTTAAAATCGTCCTGTCCAGAGACCCAACAGACGAGATGACTAATTTCCAAAAAACATTCTGAAACTGAGGTACGCGAGGCCATGGAATCTTTCCTTGCTACAGGAAAAGTCAGCCTCGACGAAAAAAAGTTAGTTAACTTCACTACCTTCCGAGATACCAGAAGTTGTCTGTCTTTATTGAGGACAGACGTATTACCCCTTGATGAACACTCCGACACCACGAAAGAAGTCTCATTAGAGACTTATGGTGGGGCCTTATTTAAAGTACCACTGCCTAGAGTGCTTTTGGAAATCCCCGACTATGTGGGTTAGATAACTGTTTGAATATCTAGTAAAGAATTCCCCATTCAGGGTGTTGGACTATTGATCGAAAATGATGTATACCACCAAGGGATTTGTAAAGAACCGATGGTGATAAATAACCACTCTGAAGCCCACTATGCTTTAATAGCATCAACCGAAGGTCCGGCATTATTTCCATTAAACATTATTACTCGTGCTATGTCTCGCTCCGCCGATTTTGAAGAACCATCGGAAAATAAAAACTTGGGCTTAGATTTACTATTTAGTAATGCAGTCCAAACTGGAACCTTTAAACCTAGTGAAGCCATGATTAGCCCTGAGTGTTACGCTGGAAAAGGTCTCGGATAAAATGATCTGATTCAGGCTCAAACTTTAGATCCGGACTTGAATCGCTGTAGAAGTATAGCAAACCATACCACGGGCAGGATTTGAACCCGCGGTCAGAGTTGTTTGCAATCGTGTCATTACGATTTCGTGAGTCATAGAAGTATAGCAGTTTCTGAGGAACACGCCAAACTATTAAAAAACTGCTATTATTGCAAGGCTGGCTTCCTTATGAAAAAGGAGACAAGTAATGGTTCCAAGGAGTTTAGTTGTATTGCCTACTTCTTTCCGAGAAACCACTCTTGAGTTTTCTCATAACAGTCCTCTAGGTGGACATCTTGGGACAAGGAAAAGTTTAGGAAAAATCGTAAAATATCTTTATTGACCTAAGATTGGGCAAAAAGTGAGAAAATATGTTAAAGAATGTCATATTTGTCAGAAGGCAAGTAAGCCTTCTCAATTCATCCCCCCTCCCCCCGGTCTTCCTAATTCCTATTCCTGCATGAGGAGAACCTTTCTCTAATCTAATTATTGATTGTATGAGACCTCTGCCGAAGGCCTGTCAGGGAAATCAGTATCTGTTTACTATTATGGAAACTAGTACGAGATATCCCGAAGCCATCCCGGTAAGGAATATTACTTCTTGGGTAACTGTTCGTTCCCTTTTAAAGTTCTTTTCTCAAGTAGGAATCCCAATAGAAATTCAGTCAGACCAAGAGACGAACTTTACTTCTAAAACTTTCAGAGAAGCAATGTCTCACCTAGGTATAGAATCTTTGTTGTCCACGAGTTATCACCCTCAATCACAAGGCGCTCTGGAACGTTTTCACCAGAAATTGTGAGATCTTGTGAAACTTTCATTGTATAGAAGTTCTCATGTGTTGAAACTTAAAGTAAGTATTCTAGAAAATACTCTAATCGTCTCGGAAAATAAAGATGTTGTAACTTGATTGATCATATTTATATTAAAGGTCCATTCAGCTAGAATGAAGGTCATGGTAATTTATAAGTTGTGTATAAAGTCTGTGTTTATATATAATTACTGAGAAAAAGGTACAATTAAAATACCTGAAGTCAATAACGTTATTTATGTTATAGTAAAGATATAATGTTTATAAAATTTATCGTAATACTGTCAACACTATCTTTCATTACTTCACTATCTTTCATTATATTAGTATCAACACTATCTTTCATTACATCAGTATCAACACTATCTTTCATTACATCAGTATCAACACTATCTTTCATTACATCAGTATCAACACTATCTTTCATTACATCACTATCAACATTATCTTTCATTACATCACCGTCAACACCATCTTCCATTACATCACTATCTTTCATCTCATCATTATCAGTACTGTTTTCATTATATCGCTATCAGCATTATTATTGCAGCACTATATTTCCTTATATCACTATCAACACTATCTTTTGCTACATCACTATGAGCACTGTTTCATCCTGTCACAATTAACGCTCATTACATAAATATCACCACAATTATCACTCACTATCACCAATAAGTACATCGCTATCAACACTCACTGTTACTATCATTCATTACATCATTATCACTATCATCATTGTTACTCATTACATCACTATCAAAATTATCAGTATCACTCATTACATCACTATCAATACTATCGCTATCACTCATATCATTATTATCAACACTATCCTTCTTAACATCACTATCAACAATGTCTTTCATTGCATCACTATCAACGCTGTCATTACATCACTCTCTCCACTATTCCAATATAACTACATTTTATTAAATTTCACTATTAAATTAATGTTCCACCTGTCAAAGAGAATAATTGAGTTAGTTCGCGATTATTATATAGAAGATTGAGTCTTGACCTTCGCTGCAAGTGAGTGTCTAGATTCTCACTTGGTATATATAATACACGAAAGTTAACTCTCAAATCAACACTCGTTCCTCGGTAAAGTATAACCACCGAGATGAATACTGGGGAAGACATGGACGTTCAGTACATAGGCACCTACCATCCTCTGTTTCACCAGACACGCTGTCTCAACACGAATGAAATTAAAAATATCCTCGAAAAAACACCAAGGACATTCGGTAAACGGTGTATAATAGTTGACTTTAATTGGCTATTAAATGTGTCAAGATTAAAACGAGGATAGGGTTTAGTGTTAACCATGAAGCATCCTGGAGGTTACGGTCACGCTGTAGCTTTATATCGGTGTATGGACGGAATTTTGCTTTATAATGATTCCGCGCAGCTCAGCGTACCTCCAGAGCTGTGGATGTACCTGACACAATATAAGTTCCCCACACACCTTGTCAAGATTGTTAACCAAGCCAAACAATGCGACGACGTAGGTTCCTGCGGCTACCACGCTATTACGTTCCTGGATATTGTCAGCAGTTGTAATCTATATCACCACGAAGATATTATTTTATACTATAGTATGACAATGGGGAAATTTCCGGACCTGACAGCTGTACTCCGTGTATATGCAATTGTAAGAGAGTTCCCTAGCGACATAGATTTATACACTAACCAAAGTGACGCTCTGCTAGAACATAGCACCAAACTATCTTCACGTCTTGATATAATTCACAGAAAGAAATACCGGAAAATCAAACGGTTACAAGCACAAGGAATTTATCATAGTGAGATCAAAAAGAAACCACGAAAACATTCACGATTTGAACAAACGACTCATTGAGCTGGAGGAACGGGGTTTTACCAATAGTGAAGAACAAGATGGAAGATGGAACAAGAGGAACCAGCATCTACCATCACTGAAGAACCAGGAGGATTAAGCAAGAGGGATCAGGTCCTTGCAACACTGGTAGGACTTGTTTGATGATCCCCTTGAGTTCTGTATACAATTTTCCTTTTGAGTTCATCATTCTTTCCATACCTAAGCAGTTGGAACTAACCCAACTCCTGGACACGCGAACCTGGGGAAGGCGAGGATGGGGAAGGTAAGGGGGGGGGTGGACCTTAAAGACGAACCACTGGCCTCCACGTGGCAAGGTCTGGTAACTCAGAGATAACTCTGAGGCTGACAGTGGTCGCAACAATTTATTATATTAAATTGCTAGACACACACACGCACACACACACACACACACACACACACGCACACACACACACACACACACACATATATATATATATATATATATATATCTATATATATATATATATATATATATATATATATATATATATATATATCAATAACAACACTTCACTAGCCAAGGACTCGAATCCATGCTGCTTTGGCCTGCCTCATTGTGGGCGAAAACGCATGACGCCCTAATCCACTGGACCATACGATCCTTAAGAGTAGGGCATCCAGCGGAACTGGATGTTGTACTTCCTACCCAAGGACACATAATGGTGTGGATGACTCTAGGCTAATTTCATTCTAGTCCCTGTTTGGTGTACTAGTTCAACGAGCAGTATTTTATATTATTGTGACCACGAAAGAGTGGTATTGATGAATAACAATAACACTGCACTAGCGAATATATAGTGCAGTGTATGTTATATATATATATATATATATATATATATATATATATATATATATATATATATATATATATATATATATATATATATATATATATATATATATATACTTAAGCAAAGCTTAAATTCCTCTCAAATTGTGAGGAATTTAAGCTTTGTTGACTGTGTTGGGTGTAGTGTCGTATAAGCCTTCGACTGTTCTATTATTTTTTCCAGGTCCTTGATAATGTGAGAAATTACTAAATGCTTAAAAGTCTACAGATGTGATATTTGTTGTATGGGAAATACTTGCAACGAACTGAAAGCTTTTCTTGTGCCTCTTGCTGGCCTGTGTTTCTTATTGAACGTAAACTGTTACGAAATGTTCGGAAATGTTTTATTCTTGCACTGTTGTTGTCATCTTTCCTGAGTGTCAGTCTTTTTCAACTTTTTCCAAGTTTGTGTTTTTTGATCTTTAATGGAGAAGTTGCATGATGCTTTGCATTATTGAAGCTTATGAGGAATAGGAGAAGAATTGGGTCTATGAATAAAAAATGGAATATTCTTTGAATGGCTTGGATCAAGATGTGATTTTTTTGTTACTGAAATTAAGTATTACATATTATGGATTCTATAGTCACAATGCAAAAATATTAAAATATGATACAAATGGGAATGACCACACATTGATTCATGTTATATTGATTTATTTCTCATATTATTGTGAACGTTTAGGAAGTGTACTCTTGCAGTTACACACTGCCTGCCAGGTTTCATACCTGTTATACACCCATAAGTGTGTAACAGGTCACTGATTCTACCGTTCTGAGTTATACTTTTATAATTTTTATATTTTTAATTAACAAATGGGCCATTTCCTACCAAGGCAGGGTGACCCCAAAAAAAAGAAGAAACACTCTCATCATCACTCACTCCATCACTGTCTTGCCTGAAGCATTATATTGCTTCAACTCATGTTACACCCACCTACTGTTGCCACCGTTTCTTTATTTTTAACTGGTTACCTAATATAGCGATCTATTAATATAAACTCAATTTAGTCGAAGAATAAACAGAAAGGTGAACGGGAGGCTCCGACCGTTGTCTTGAGATTAACAGGTACAACACTGTTGCACCTGTTACTCTCGGGACCAAGGTTCAAGCCTACCATATACCTTTCTGTTTATTAAACTATTAATATATATATATATATATATATATATATATATATATATATATATATATATATATATATATATATATATATATATGTGTGTGTGTGTGTGTGTGTGTGTGTGAAATCATCACAGCAAACCAGGAAATAATCAATGCTGTGCGAAGAATCCTCCCAGAAGTCTCAACTACAACTCCGTCCAACAGTACCCTCTTGGGGGCACCGCTGGGTCATCAGGCCATCGATACTGTCCTCAGGGACAAACTGAATGACCTGATGAGAATGGAGGAGAGAATAAGCGATCTTGATGCCCATGATGCTCTGCATCTCCTCACAAGGTGTCTTACTATGCCAAGACTCACTTACTTCTTGAGGTGTGCACCCTCTTTTGACAACCCAACACTCGATGAATATGACGCACACCTGAGATCAACTTTTAAGAAGGCACCGAACCTGTCACTAGAGGATGAGCAATGGGATCAGGCAACCCTCCCAGTGCGACTGGGAGATATAGGGGTGCGTAAAGCAACGCATGTTGCTTTACCTGCTTTTCTGTCTTCGTGTTTGGCTTCCAGTGCATTAGTCAAGAAGATAGTGCCCGAACGCTTGAGAGATGTGGTAGGAGCTCAAGACCCCAGGTTTACTGAAGCAGCGATTCGGTGGGACACCCTTACAGACTCCTCCAGTAGACCAGCTCCTCCCAAACAGCACAAACAGTCCCACTGGGACAAACTGATCATGGAAAAAATCGCCAACACAATGCTCTCCAATGCTTCAGGAAAGAACAAAGCTCGTCTCCTGGCAGTGAAGGCACCACACTCAGGAGATTTCCTGTTAGCTGTTCCCAATTCCTCCCTGGGCACCCGTCTCGACCCACAGGCCATTCGGATTGGTGTTGCTCTTCGCCTAGCCGCCCCCATCCCCACCGAACATAGGTGTATTTGCGGCAGGGCGACAGCTGATCAATTCGGACTTCATGGTCTCGTGTGCCACACAGCAGAAGGGAAGTATGCCATACATGAGGAGGTCAATGATATAATAAAGAGAAGCCTCGCCACAGCCCGTTGCCCAGCTCAACGGGAACCCCAAGTACAGAGGTCTGATGGAAGTCAAAAGCGTCCTGATGGAGCCACTATGCTACCCTGGAAGGATGGAAAGCAGATTGCCTGGGACTACACCTGTGCTGCCACATTGGCAGACACCTACTTGCCATACTCGGTAGTGGAAGGGGGTGGAGCTGCCAGCCACAGGGAGACCCAGAAGATCCGAAAATATGAAGACCTTCCCTCTTGCTATAACTTCATTCCAATAGGGTCGGAGACCCTTGGAGCATGGGGCAAGTGTGCACTAAAGTTCCTCAAAGAGCTAGGTGAAAAGCTCATCATAGAAACAAAGGACCACAGGGCGACCAGCTTCCTCTTTCAGAGACTCAGTGTTGCGATCCAGAGAGGAAATGCCTGCAGCATTCTCGGCACGCGGTCCACCGCAGGGGAGCTGGACGAAGTATTCGAGATGTAGCTCTGAGTTACCTATGTTGTTTTACTTTCTGTTGTATTTTTGTGAATGTTTGGCCAATGTATTTTGTCTTTAAATAAAACATACTTGAAATATAGGGGGTGGTAGGAGAAAATTCTCAAACAGCTTCAGGGAGAACCTTAAGTTTTCCCTGAAGCAAGTTTATTCTTTTCTCTGAGGATGAGGGTCCCCAGGACAGTTCTAGAGGTGGTACCTCCCTGTATTATATATATATATACATATATATATATATATATATATATATATATATATATATATATATATATATATATATATATATATATATATATATATATATATATGCATGCAATAAGATCACATTAAACGGGTGATGTCAAAATATGCAAAACAACCACTGTGAAAGAATAGAGAAATTCCAAGGGCTTTCGTGACCTCTCACATTATCAAGGAACTATTAGGAAGTTCTTTGATAATGTGAGAGGTCACGAAAGCACTTGGAATTTCTCTATTCTTTCACAGTGGTAGCTTTGCATATACATATCTATATCTATCTATCTATCTATATATATATATATATATATATATATATATATATATATATATATATATATATATATATATATATATATATATATATCTATCTATCTATCTATATATATATATATATATATATATATATTTATGTCGTGCCGAATAGGCAGAACATGCGATCTTGGCTTAAATAGCAACGCTCATCTTGCCATATAGGACAAGTGAAAATTTGTGTATGCAATAATTTCGCCAAAATCATTCTGAGCCTAACGGAAAAAATATGTTTGATTGTGTTTGTTTGATACTAAATTATTGTAAACGTATATAAAATATATTTAGTTGGGTTAGGCTAAAATAAATTGTTCTTGTTTTAATAAGGTTAGGTAAGTTTTCTAAGAGTCTTTTGATGCAAAATAAAAATTTTTTACATTAACATTAATGGAAAAAATATATCTTTAAACATATAAGAGAAAATTTCAGAAAGGACTTAATTTCAAATGAGTTCTTGCTAATTGACCAGTTTTACATATTCGGCACGACATATATATATATATATATATATATATATATATATATATATATATATATATATATATATATATATATATATATATATATATATATATATATATATATATATATATATATATATATATATATATATATATATATATGTCATTTAACATTCACTTGTACTGAAATATTCTTTTATAGATTTGCATATTTTTAACTATCTTAGACAATAAATCACTAAATTTATTTCGAATCTTTTACTTGATGATATTAACGAGGCTGAATGTTTGCTCGTACATGTAAGTGCAGACAAATAAGTTTGTGTAAATAACAGCCTTTAATAAACTTTGAGAGAAACATGTTAAAGTTAAGTGTTCTTAGTGTTTCAAAAAATTAAATGTTGAATTATTAACTATAATACAACAGATCTTAGTAATATTGTGCTCTCTCGTTATGAGTATGAAAAAGACAATGCAGAGTAGAATTTACAAGACATTTTTCTTAACAAGCTTTGAATATTACAGCAGTTGTGTCAGTCTCTGCACTCAATGTGTAAACAATGTGTTCTACACTCACAATCATTTAGCAAAATATTATCATATAATAAATGGGAAAAAATGGATTTAAATTTCATCATCTGAGAGGGACGTTGAGAGTTGTGAAGCCCAAACACAACATTTCCTCAGAGAGGAACTTAACTCTTCAAATGTAACAACACCATGAAGCACTGACCATATATGATATTACAACACAAGTGTTTAAATGTCAGTACATACAAGCGGATGTAATTCCTGGGGAGGACACACAGAAATCTGCGCCCAGTAAATACACCCGCCCGGGCAGGCTGGAAACATAGACCAGCCAGAAGAGAAGAACTCCTCTACCTAAACTACCATGGAGAAGCCACTTATTGTTTTTTAATTCGTCTATTTAAATGTCATAGCTTTCTATGTTCTTATTTGAGTTTTCCTGCAGCTTTGTATGTTTTCATGTGTTACTTTCTTATCTCTGTATCTATTTTTGGTGTTATGTTAAACATTGTGATCATCGTATCACCGGTGTTATTATGTATAAACATAACATTTACAACTCTGACATTGTTATGTATAACAACGTTATCTTTATATCCTGGATATTACCATATGTAAAAGCGTGATATTTGCTTTTCTAATTTTACTAAGTTGTATAATACAGTGGTCCCCGCTTTTCGTAGCTCCCGGCAATCGTAAAATTCGCCAATCATAGAGGTATTTTCGTATAAACATGGACTCGCTTTTCATAGGTTGACTCGCGAGTCGTAGTTCGTCGGGGACGCGTACCCACGGCGTGAGCCAGGGCGGCAGCCAGTCTGGCATTGTTTACCAGTGAGCGAAGGTCCCTTCACGTGCTCCAGCGATATATTTCATAATATTCCATTTATTTTAGTGCTTGCAAGTACTAAATAAGCTACCATGGCTCCAAAGAAAGCTCCTAGTGCCAAGCCTGTGGTAAAGAAGGTGAGAAATACGATTGAATTTAAGAAAACCATCATTGAACAATATGAAA